>NC_084572.2:15787500-15930000 GCF_033978685.3 Nerophis lumbriciformis | reverse complement strand
CCCTCGGGTCGCGCACGGCCATTCTTCCACTGCGCGTCAGCACTTTGGTCTGTGGTTGACTCTTATGCAAGTAGTTGGAGGTCAGGTAGAACTTTACATCATTGTCTGGTGTGCTAAAGTGCTTTTTATACACAATGGGCCTGATCTACTAAGGTCCAAAAACCATGCGCTTAACAGCGTGTGCAAACTATTAAGTTGTGTGTACTGTTAGTGGGCGTGTTGTATGTGATCTACTAAAACTGTGTGCAATTGTAAAGTGGTGCGGACCGCCTTATTCAAATTAGGTTATTGCGTGTACTATACAAGGCTTTTACCACGGACAAAATCGATAATTCTCTGCACATTCATGTTATCATGCTCCTCCTACATGTCACATTTTGCTATGTTTTGAAACAAGCATCAGGCCTGTACCACTTTTTCATGGGCATTTTTATCCCTGTGGTGCATCTATAATGGAAACCATTTATTTTAGCCCTTAAGGTGCACTCATAGGAAAGGTTGGGGCACTAGCTGTAAAAGTGAAGAAGAATATACAAGAAAATGCATTTTGCAAGAATTTTTTTTTCACTTAAGCGATATACTAATAATTTATCTTCTATAATTGATCTATTGTCATTGAAACATTTAAAAAAAGCAACAGCAGAGATAGAAACGCACCAATTAAGTCCATTTTAATTAGCCCCTTAAAAGCGTACTGAAACCCACTACTACCGACCACGCAGTCTGGTAGTTTATACATCAATGATGAAATCTTAACATTGCAACACATGCCAATACGGCCGGGTTAGCTTACTAAAGTGCAATTTTAAATTTCGCGCAATATATCCTGCTGAAAACGTCTCGGTATGATGACGTCTGCGCGTGACGTCACGGATTGTAGAGGACATTTTGGGACAGCATGGTGGCCAGCTATTAAGTCGTCTGTTTTCATCGCAAAATTCCACAGTATTCTGGACATCTGTGTTGGTGAATCTTTTACAATTTGTTCAATGAACAATGGAGACAGCAAAGAAGAAAGCTGTAGGTGGGAAGCGGTGTTTTGCGGCAGGTGTTGTGCCGGATAACGCACCTCCGCTGTAGAATGCACCCCTTGACTGTTGTGCCGGATAACACAGCCGGTGTTTCATTGTTTACATTCCCGAAAGATAACAGTCAAGCTTTACCATTAGCCTGTGGAGAACTGGGACAACAGAGACTCTTACCAGGAGGACTTTGAGTTGGATACGCAGACACGGTACCGTGAGTACGCATGCAGCTGCGGCTTCCAAACATTTGATTGCTTGCCCATACGTGCGTGCCGCTATGTGCATGTCACATATGTAACTTTGGGGACTTTGGGGAAACATATGTGCTGTATGAACTTTGGGGAGGTGAACGGTACTTTGGGCTGTGGGATTGAGTGTGTTGTGCAGGTGTTTGAGTTGTATTGGCGGGTTATAAGGACGGGAGGGGGGAGGTGTTTGTTATGCGGGATTAATTTGTGGCATATCAAATATAAGCCTGGTTGTGTTGTGGCTAATAGAGTATATATATGTCTTGTGTTTATTTACTGTTTTAGTCATTCCCAGCTGAATATCAGGTCCCACTGCCCTCTAGTCCTTCACTCTCACTTTCCTCATCCACAAATCTTTCATCCTCGCTCAAATTAATGGGGAAATCGTCGCTTTCTCGGTCCAAATCGCTCTCGCTGCTGGTGGCCATGATTGTAAACAATGTGCAGATGTGAGGAGCTCCACAATCTGTGACGTCACGCGCATATCGTCTGCTACTTCCGGTACAGGCAAGGCTTTTTTATCAGCGACCAAAAGTTGCGAACTTTATCGTCGATGTTCTCTACTAAATCCTTTCAGCAAAAATATGGCAATATCGCAAAATGATCAAGTATGACACATAGAATGGACCTGCTATCCCCGTTTAAATAAAAAAAAATCGCATTTCAGTAGGCCTTTAAATGTAGAAAAAAAAATTCACAATACGACCCCTTTATGCGCCTTATAACGGTCTGAAAAATACTGTATGTTGACAAGCATATAAGGACATAGCAGCTGCACGAATGCCTTTCTCACAGCCATGTGCAACTGTGTCAGTTTGCGCATAC
Source organism: Nerophis lumbriciformis (assembly GCF_033978685.3). Classification (NCBI taxonomy): domain Eukaryota; kingdom Metazoa; phylum Chordata; class Actinopteri; order Syngnathiformes; family Syngnathidae; genus Nerophis; species Nerophis lumbriciformis. The sequence continues at coordinate 15,927,902 of NC_084572.2, read as the reverse complement.
TTTTCATACGTGCTAAATAAAGACGCAAAACAGCGCTTGCAGTTAAATTCTAAACATTTGTATGCACGTACAACACTTAGAACCTTTAACATATCAGTATGTGGAATTAAATGATGGAATGGATTAAGTAAAGAAGTTAATGTACTGATATGATCCAGTTTAAGAGGTTGTTCAAAATAATAGTGCTTACAAAGTACAAAGAAGAAGAATTATGAGAAATACTTTCAACATTATTGAAAGTAAGATATTCTTCATCTCAGTATGTTAATAATGACTGAATTAATTAATTACATATTACAAAACGGTTGTGTATACTAATTCATAGATGTTATTTTATGATATAAAAAGGTCAATAAATGAGTGTATATATTTGTAAAGATCTGAAGTGGGAAAGGGGTAGGATTAAATAAGCTTTGCTTCTTCCTACTCCTTTTCCGACATGATGTAAAGTGAAATGATATGAAATTGTGATGTATTATACTGTAAGTATGTTCATGTTCAAAATAAACTAAAAGAAAGAATCTTGACAAAATAAAAATGCGTGTGCAGAATAATAATAATTGCCTCGTCTCCTAGTATTGTGGCCGTTCTGACGATATATTCTGCATATTAATGAAAACGGACACGCTAAATGGATTGCGCTCCTTATTTTGCTCACTAAAGAGACGCCAACCCCTGTTTGCACGTTTCGTAGATCAACTTAAGTGTGCTATCAAGTTTTAGTACACAAAAACCTTTAGTAGATCAGGCCCAATGTTTTTAGGCAAAATTTGTCACAAGTAAAGATCAAATATGTGATTGGTAGAATTATTTAAAAACATGACAAAACTTTTGTCCTCGCAAAAAAAAAAAAAAAAGCTATGAACATCTAGACAGTTTTTAACAATTTAATTTTGCAACAGGTTAATAAAGTGAAAGCCCTTGACATTAATATGAAACACTTTTCAAAACGATTGATTGATTAGAAATAGAGTTATATGCCATTGTAAGGTACTGTGTCCCTATGCAACACAATTTTTGTCAGGGTTGACGCACTAAAAACATAACCCACATTTTTTTTTAACGTCTTACAAAAGGTCCAGCAAATTTGCTGACCTTAAACTTCAGTCCGTGTACGATCATTCCCCAAAGTTTCAGTTATCTTGGTCGCTTTGCATATAATTCACGTTGTTTCCAAAATATGCTCAAATTAAGCTGTGCTGTGTTTGAGGCAAACTTGCATACATCTAAATTGTTAAGTTAAGTTCCTCTTTAGTGTTTTAGAATTACGATTTTGCAGTCCTATACTCTTTGAACTCAGTAAACTGCTTTTTGAAGGAGCATGATGACACTGAAACGTTGCCTGTACTACAAAGTATGTTTTATTAGAGAAATAGACCTCCATGCAAAATGTTTTTTCATAATTGACCAAGACATGTTGGGGGAGACTATTGTTCCAATATTTCATGCACAAAGTCGACTTTTCAAAAAATGTTGGCAAGATTTGTGGGGTTTTTTTGGGTCACCCTGGACTCAAATAACACCAGCGTTGATGGAGGCACAGCCTGAGTCACCAGTTGATAGCAGATAATTGTGTTATTCTAAAAGTGTCCAAAAAGGACATTATAAACTCCCTACATGGATCACGCCAACCACTCAGTGTAAGTCATCCAGAATACTTTAGAATTTCCGCTAGTCGGGTTGAGAGAGTTTAAGTAGCAAGGTGATCAGGGTGACTTTGGATCTATAAATATGATTCACAGGATGTGCCCCCAACCACCCACAAGCCAGCCCCCAACCCGATTAATGCATGTCTGTATGTCCAGATAGTGTGGAGCTAACCTTGGGGCTTGGGGCACCTTATCCCGACTAGCCTGTGGGTTAAGAAGACGGACGCTGCAAAACAAAAACGGCCAGACAACATTTGCAGGCATTTTGTAAACACATGAAGGTGGTGATGTTAGATGGGGTTAAAAAAAAAGAAGCCATTTTTCCACTTAACAGTTTGCTTCAGTTCGGCACGGGAGGACTTTGTCATTTGCAAAATTGTAAATCTTGGTACCCCTTTCATTCTGGGCCAGTATCAACAAGGTGGAGCTAGACTGGTAACAGTGAATTGGCTATCGTACCGTGGCGAACTGGACAGTAAGTGGAAACATGGTTGTTATGTACATATTGTGGAGTCACACGTGCCTTATCAGTAAGTTTTGTTAGCATTCCTGTTAGTTGGTTAGTTTCTGAGCGCGTTAGTTAGCAGGGTTACACAAAAAGTACACCGCAGATTTCCATGAAACTTTGTTAACAGGTGGCACAAGAGAACCGAAAAGCAACAAATGTCATTTTTTCCCGCCAAAATAAACTGTGGCGAAAAAAAATAATGTACGAATGAACAGAAAACAAGTCATGTCAATGTCCCACCACACTTTGCTCCGACTACTCACCCAAATGCTACTCGTTACACACATCGAGAAAAATAACTTCAAGACTTCAAAGATTCTTTGTTGCAATTGAAGCCAAAATTCTCTTCCTTCTCTTACGGCAGACAATTTGGTTAAGAAAATGTTGACTCAGGTTGCGCAAAATCCTTGAAATTGCCACAAATGCATCAGGACTGAGACCTACTAGAATTGGATCCATGTTTACTCCCATAAACATACAACAGTGCATGCTGCAGTGTGTGTGACGTCATGGGCAAATTCACATTAGAAATTATTGTTTTATTTTTTTGTTAATGTGAACGATTACAAACCCCGTATTCCATATGAGTTGGGAAATTGTGTTAGATGTAAATATAAACGGAATACAATAATTTGCAAATCCTTTTCAACCCATATTCAATTGAATGCACTACAAAGACAAGATATTTGATGTTCAAGCTCTTTTTTTTTTTCCAAATAATAATTAACTTAGAATGTCATGGCTGCAACACGTGCCAAAGTAGTTGGGAAAGGGCATGTTCACCACTGTGCTACATCACCTTTTCTTTTAACAACACTCAAATGATTGGGAACTGAGGAAACTAATTGTTGAAGCTTTGAAAGTGTAATTCTTTCCCATTCTTGTTTTATGTAGAGCTTCAGTCGTTCAACAGTCCGGGGTCTCCGCTGTCGTATTTTACGCTTCATAATGCGCCACACATTTTCGATGGGGGACAGGTCTGGACTGCAGGCGGGCCAGAAAAGTACCCGCACTCTTTTTTTACAAAGCCACGCTGTTGTAACACGTGCTGAATGTGGCTTGGCATTGTCTTGCTGAAATAAGCAGGGGCGTCCATGAAAAAGACGGCGCTTAGATGGCAGCATATGTTGTTCCAAAACCTGTATGTACCTTTCAGCATTAGTGGTGCCTTCACAGATGTGTAAGTTACCCATGCCTTGGGCACTAATGCACCCCCATACCATCACAGATGCTGGCTTTTGAACTTTGCGTCGATAACAGTCTGGATGGTTCGCTTCCCCTTTGGTCCGGATGACACGATGTCGAATATTTCCAAAAACAATTTTAAATGTGGACTTGTCAGACCACAGAACACTTTTCCACTTTGCATGAGTCCATCTTAGATGATCTCGGGCCCAGAGAAGCCGGCGGCGTTTCTGGATGTTGTTGATAAATGGCTTTCGCTTTGCATAGTAGAGCTTTAACTTGCACTTACAGATGTAGCGACGAACTGTATTTAGTGACAGTGGTTTTCTGAAGTGTTTCTGAGCCCATGTGGTGATATCCTTTAGAGATTGATGTCGGTTTTTGATACAGTGCCGTCTGAGGGATCGAATGTCACGGTCATTCAATGTTGGTTTCCGGCCATGCCGCTTACGTGGAGTGATTTCTCCAGATTCTCTGAACCTTTTGATGATATTATGGACCGTAGATGTTGAAATCCCTAAATTTCTTGCAATTGCACTTTGAGAAACGTTGTTCTTAAACTGTTTGACTATTTGCTTACACAGTTGTGGGGAAAGGGGTATACCTCGCCCCATCCTTTCTTGTGAAAGACTGAGCATTTTTTGGGAAGCTGTTTTTATACCCAATCATGGCACCCACCTGTTCCCAATTAGCCTGCACACCTGTGGGATGTTCCAAATAAATGTTTGATGAGCATTCCTCAACTTTATCAGTATTTATTGCCACCTTTCCCAACTTCTTTGTCACGTGTTGCTGGCATCAAATTCTAAAGTTAATGATTATTTACAAAAAAAATATGTTTTATCAGTTTGAACATCAAATATGTTGTCTTTGTAGCATATTCAACTGAATATGGGTTGAAAATTATTTGCAAATCATTGCATTCATCTAACACAATTTCCCAACTCATATGGAAACGGGGTTTGTACATAAAAAATTCGGATTTAACAAAAAAATTGGAATTAGGCATCATACCCAGCTGTGCGAAGGTAGCTCAAAGGTGACTATATGAATGTTATTTGATGTTTAGAAGGCTTTAAAGGGAAACTGCACTTTTTTTGGAATGTTGCCTAACGTTCACAATCATTATGAGAGATAAGAAGACAAAAGTTTTGGATTTTTTGCATTCTAACATGTAAAAATCGGCTCGTTCTTGGTAGCTAGCAATGCAGCTAATGGGAGCAATCAGTTCTACCTTTAAAATGCATTCAAAAACCGTCAACAATACATCATTTTTGTTCCGTAACCTGTGTAACAACCAAGCTGTAGAGACATTGTTATTGTAAGAGCGAACACTGAGGAATCTTTTTTTTAGCGTAGTAACACATTGGCGTGCTATGGTATTAGCTGTAAAAGCTAGCTACGGAAAGAGATAAGATAGCTTCTACAAAAACATGAAATACGTTTGAGTTTGTAATGCACAACACTGCGATACCACACCAATCTGTACTGATTGAAAAACATAAACAATCATATTACAGTATCTGTAAAGTACTAGCCCACATTCCATGTTTTGTTTGTACACAGCTACCCAGACAGTGTATGTACTGTAGTTGTAATAACAAGCCTGGTGTGCTGCATGTATCATGATCAATATTTAAAGAGTGACCTACTCCTCGATGGACAGTTGTTTGTCTAGTCCAGCTGGCTGGGGACATTTATTTTGGTTTAGTTTGGGTGAGCACTCCATTTACGTCAAAATATCTTGTCTCCAAGTTCCACATTTATAGAGTCGTCACTTTCACCTCACTTTCTGGGCTTCCGCCTGCTCCAACGTCTCACCCTTCTTTCGTGCATAATAATAAAATAAATTAAATTAAATAAAAATAAAAATAAGTATACAAATAAAAATAATAATAATAATAATAATAATAATAATAATAAAAATAAATAAAATAAAATAAAATAAAATAAAATAAAATAAAATAAGCAACAGTTCATCCTTTGTATTTTCAGCTTCAAAAAGATAAGGTTGAAAATCCACATTTGTCCAAAAATATCCGTCTTCATTGTCTGTTACCAAGTCTACCATGATAAATAAGTCTACATTATTCACCCAAGGAACTTTAGTTATTAGAGAGTTCCGGTCAGACTACTATACGAATAACAGCACATGCTTATTTCCTAACCTCTCTTAGCGGTGCGCCTTCATTATACTTTTTTTAATTAATTCATTTTCATACACGTAAAAATTTGTAATAAGATACACTTTGCCAGTAATCTTTTGTGTTAATATGCATTAGTGGAAGTCTGCGCTCGAGTCTGCATGGTTTGAATCATTCAAAGGTTGCTCAACTAAGACCTCGCTTGGAGTAAATCCCAACATTTTATTCCTCCTCATAGCTCCTTATGCCCATTTGTTCTGCGCATTAGCTCAAGCAGACACACATGAGCCGCAACTTGAGCCGCTCAGCGCCGGGGAAATAAAGCGAGCGATAAGAACGGTGCCCACGGATCATTACTGCCGCTAAAACACTATCACTTTCCCTGCTGCTTTCAAAGCTCAAGTGACCAAGTGGAAACACAATCTTTTGCATTTGTTCAAACAAAAAAGGGAAAAGTCAGTCAACGCAAATCCTGGTCTCAGGGGATTTGGATTTGGAAACCAATGCCGTTTCTCTGTTTGAGAAATGAAGCACATTAACAATGAAAAATACGCCTACGTATGCGGTTACACCACAAATGAGGCTATTAGGTCAACATATCCATCTCTTTGTTGATATTGTTTTTTTTCGAACCATAGCAGGTTACTTTAAACAGATGTAGTGGCACTTTATTAGGGCTGTGAATCTATGGGTGTCCCACGATTCGATTCAATATCGATTCTTGGGGTCACGATTCAATTCAAAATCGATTTTTTTTTTTAATTAATTCAACACGATTCTCGATTCAAAAACGATTTTTTTCCCCGATTCAAAAAGATTCTCTATTCATTCAATACATAGGATTTCAGCAGGATCTAGTCAGTCTGCTGACATGCAAGCAGAGTAGTAGATTTTGTAAAAAGCTTTTATAATTGTAAAGGACAATATTTTATTAACTGATTACAATAATGTAAATTTGTTTTTAACTATTAAATGAACCAAAAATATGACTTATTTTATCTTTGTGAAAATATTGGACACAGTGTGTTGTCAAGCTTATTATGAGATGCGATGCAAGTGTAAGCCACTGTGACACTATTCTTTTTTTTTTCTTTTTTTTTATATAAATGTCTAATGATAATGTCAATGAGGGATTTTTTATCACTGCTATGTTGAAATTGTAACTAATATTGATACTGTTGTTGATAATATTCATTTTTGTTTCACTACTTTTGGTTTGTTCTGTGTCGTGTTTGTGTCTCCTCTCAATTGCTCTGTTTATTGCAGTTCTGAGTGTTGCTGGGTCGGGTTTGGTTTTGGAGTTGGATTGCATTGTTATGGTATTGCTGTGTATTGTTTTGTTGGATTGATTAATTAAAAAAAAAAAAAAAAATTAAAAAAATTACAAATTAAAAAAATTAAAATAAAATAAAATCGATTTTTTTTTTTAAAATGAGAATCGATTCTGAATCGCACAACGTGAGAATCGCGATTCGAATTCGAATCAATTTTTTCCCACACCGCTACACTTTATTCTGAAAAACAACAGGCTCACATGACCACTTGTGTGTGTAACTGTCATTGCAACTAATATCCTTTTAAAAATAGTTTTGATTATTAGTAAACATTTGTCCAAAAATAAAAATATATATAAGTCCTATAACAATACAAGCACAGTATATGAAGATGTTACCCAATTATGAATTCTAAAAACCTTTGGGGGAAAATGATGCCTTTCAAGGGGCACAAAACATAAGATGCCAGCATTTTGTGTGACAACCTCGGTTTGGCTGGCATCAAAGGGACTAATTGCTTTTTTTATTAGCTTTTTGGAGGGCTTACAGTGACACTTGAAAGTAGGGATGCCACAATTAATCGAATAATTGATTAGAAAAAAAACGTTGATTCATTTATAATATCCGAAGCGCATGGAGTGCCCGGAACTTTAAATACACAAACAAAATTTTCATGCGGCCTCTACGTTAAAGTTGTGGTGCCATGATAAAAAGTGACTTTTTAGTTGTTGGTATGCTCCATTTTTCAGCAGTGACTAACTTCTTTTTACACTGCACGACAGTTAAAAATCTAAAAAAGAACAATGCTTGATTGAAAAAGCAACACTTGTAATCAATGTTAAGATAGAGATCATTCATGTTTTTAACTACTAGAGGTGGCCTAGCTTCTTTTTACACTTGTGAGACAATTAAGAAACTTGAACAAATTAGATTAATCTGTCACTCAACTCACCTTCGCATTACATTGAATCCTTGTTTATTGCTGTTGCAGTGATTGGTTCTGTGCAACAGAATTAATTTCCACAAAGTAGGAATTAATATTTATATATTTTCATAGATCAGGCGTAAAAAAAAACCTGTTTATGACAGTCTAAATACAATTGTTAACACTATGAGAGCCTGCTTGACATGAAATAACTCCCACCTTTACATTCATTTGATCCAATATGGTAATACTACCTAAGGCTCAGCCAATCAATTTGAGTTGGAGTTTATTTGAAAAAATGCATGCATACAACATGATACATCACAATTTCCAGTTTCTCTATTCAACATGTTCGAAAAGGAGTAGGAAGAAGCAGAGCTTATTTAATCTTACCCCATTTCCTTTATATAGCAGTTGCTAAAACGTTTGTTCACTTCCTGTTCTCAATTTATTCACAATATACTCCATATGTAATAACAATAAAAATAAATAAATAATAATAATTGGTGAAGTAAGTTATATTTCATATGGTGTGATGAGTAAGATTATCTTGAAAATGAATGGATTGATGAGATAAATTCAGAATGTTTATCATGGTTCTTCTCCTTTGTACTTTGTAAACACTTTAAGTTAGAAGAGTTTCTTGAAGTGGATCATATTAGTACATTGTTTGATTGCTTTGCTTAATCCATTCCATAATTTAATTCCAGATACTGATATACTGAAGGTCTTAAAGGGGAACATTATCACCAGACCTATGTAAGCGTCAATATATACCTTGATGTTGCAGAAAAAAGACCATATATTTTTTTAACCGATTTCCGAACTCTAAATGGGTGAATTTTGGCGAATTAAACGTCTTTCTAATATTCGCTCTCGGAGCGATGACGTCACAACGTGACGTCGCATCGGGAAGCAATCCGCCACTTTCTCAAACACCAAGTCAAATCAGCTGTGTTATTTTCCGTTTTTTCGACTGTTTTCCGTACCTTGGAGACATCATGCCTCGTCGGTGTGTTGTCGGAGGGTGTAACAACACGAACAGGGACGGATTCAAGTTGCACCAGTGGCCCAAAGATGCGAAAGTGGCAAGAAATTGGTCGTTTGTTCCGCACACTTTACCAACGAAAGCTATGCTACGACAGAGATGGCAAGAATGTGTGGATATCCTGCGACAGTCAAAGCAGATGCATTTCCAACGATAAAGTCAAAGAAATCTGCCGCCAGACCCCCATTGAATCTGCCGGAGTGTGTGAGCAATTCAGGGACAAAGGACCTCGCTAGCACGGCAAGCAGTTTGTTCCCGCAGACGAGCGAGCTAAACCCCCTGGATGTCTTGGCTCACACCGTCCCAAAGATGATCAAGAGAAGAATATCGACCCTAGCTTCCCTGGCCTGCTGACATGAGGGTATGTCTCCAGAATATATTAATTGATGAAAATTGGGCTGTCTGCACTCTCAAAGTGCATGTTGTTGCCAAATGTATTTCATATGCTGTAAACCTAGTTCATAGTTGTTAGTTTCCTTTAATGCCAAACAAACACATGCCAATCGTTGGTTAGAAGGCGATCGCCGAATTCGTCCTCGCTTTCTCCCGTGTCGCTGGCTGTCGTGTCGTTTTCGTCGGTTTCGCTTGCATACGGTTCAAACCGATATGGCTCAATAGCTTCAGTTTCTTCTTCAATTTCATTTTCGCTACCTGCCTCCACACTACAACCATCCGTTTCAATACATGCGTAATCTGTTGAATCGCTTAAGCCGCTGAAATCCGAGTCTGAATCTGAGCTAATGTCGCTATAGCTTGCTGTTCTTTCCACCATGTTTGTTTGTGTTGGCATCACTATGTGACGTCACAGGAAAATGGACGGGTGTATATAACGATGGTTAAAATCAGGCACTTTGAAGCTTTTTTTAGGGATATTGCGTGATGGGTAAAATTTTGAGAAAAACTTCGAAAAATATAATAAGCCACTGGGAACTGATTTTTAATGGTTTTAACCATTCTGAAATTGTGATAATGTTCCCCTTTAACATAAAAAACGTTACATTTGTAAACACACAGATAACCACGCATTATTGCATTTTGGATGAACATATATTTGATTTTTGTGTTTATCTGGAAAAATAAAAATAAAACAGCACAAAATCCAATTTGATGGCAACATTTTAATGAAAATCAACCCATTTTTGTTTGTTTTTAAATCTGCCATATATAATAAAAATCGAAAAACGGCCCTAATTTTGTATTTGGATTTCAGAATTGGAAATAGAATAAAAGGAAGGGACCCAGACCGTTTTAATTCCCCATGTTCGATTTTTGAAAACATCAATAATATCGAATAACAGAATGGATAACAATCTGTTTTTTTTTATTTTTATTATCAAACCAAAAATCGGGAAAGGTGGATTTTTATTCACGACTATATTTCTATCCCAAACAAAAACCGAATGGCCGGGACGTACACGAACAGTGAATCAAAGTTCCACTGTAAAAGAATAGGCATAGTGGTGCAAATAAAACACAATAAAATGACTACTGCTTAGTAGTATTAAAAGATATTGCTAAAGGGGCTATGACCACAGCGAGGTTCCTTGCAAACGGACAAGTCCAGGTGGGAGCTAGCCAACCGATTGGTACTGTGCCACTCCACCCTGAGCTGAGCTGAGCCATCCCAGCCGCGTGAGACGGAATTATGTTAGCCAGGAATATTACATTTACATACAATGCAGCTGTACAGGCCATCTTTACATCGCCATTTTCAGCAACAGCCGGTTTTCCTAATACAGTCGGAGCTAACGACTGCTCACACATTGATATATACAAACCCCGTTTCCATATGAGTTGGGAAATTGTGTTAGATGTTAATATAAATGGAATACAATGATTTGCGAATAATTTTCAACCCATATTCAGTTGAATATGCTACAAAGACAACATATTTGAGGTTCAAACTGATAAACATTTTTTTTTGCAAATAATCATTAACTTTAGAATTTGATGCCAGCAACATGTGACAAAGAAGTTGGGAAAGGCGGCAATAAATACTGATAAAGTTGAGGAATGCTCATCAAACACTTATTTGGAACATCCCACAGGTGAACAGGCTAATTGGGAACAGGTGGGTGCCATGATTGGGTATAAAAGTAGATTCCATGAAATGCTCAGTCATTCACAAACAAGGATGGGGCGAGGGTCACCACTTTGTCAACAAATGCGTGAACAAATTGTTGAACAGTTTAAGAAAAACCTTTCTCAACCAGCTATTGCATGGAATTTAGGGATTTCACCATCTACGGTCCGTAATATCATCAAAGGGTTCAGAGAATCTGGAGAAATCACTGCACGTAAGCAGCTAAGCCCGTGACCTTCGATCCCTCAGGCTGTACTGCATCAACAAGCGACATCAGTGTGTAAAGGATATCACCACATGGGCTCAGGAACACTTCAGAAACCCACTGTCAGTAACTACAGTTGGTCGCTACATCTGTAAGTGCAAGTTAAAACTCCTATGCAAGGCGAAAAACGTTTATCAACAACACCCAGAAACGCCGTCGGCTTTGCTGGGCCTGAGCTCATCTAAGATGGACTGATACATAACACATAAAAATCGTTGGTTAGAAGGCAATCGCCGAATTCATCCTCGCTTTCTCCCGTGTCGCTGGCTGTCGTGTCGTTTTCGTCGGTTTCGCTTGCATACGGTTCAAGCCGATATGGCTCAATAGCTTCAGTTTATTCTTCAATTTCGTTTTCGCTACCTGCCTCCACACTACAACCATCCGTTTCAATACATTCGTAATCTGTTGAATCGCTTAAGCCGCTGAAATCCGAGTCTGAATCCGAGCTAATGTCGCTATAGCTTGCTGTTCTTTCCGCCATGTTTGTTTGTGTTGGCTTCACTATGTGACGTCACAGGAAAATGGACGGGTGGTTAAAATCAGGCACTTTGAAGCTTTTTTTAGGGATATTGCGTGATGGGCAACATTTTGAAAAAAACTTCGAAAAATATAATAAGCCACTGGGAACTGATTCTTAATGGTTTTAACAATTCTGAAATTGTGATAATGTTCCCCTTTAAGTGTTGTACGTGCGTACAAATGTTTTAAATGACATTTTTCTCTAAGATTATATTTCTCCTCTTTTGTTGAGAAGAATTGTTGTATATTCTTGGGTAGGAGATTATAGTTTGCTTTGTGTATAATTTTAGCTGTTTGCAATTTCACTATGTCGTGGAATTTCCGTATTTTTGATGCAATGAATAAAGGGTTTGTATGTTCTCTATATCCAACATTATGTATTATTCTAACTGATCTTTGTAGTTGTGTCCCCATATTTCTACACAATAACTCAGATATGGTAACACTAGCGAGCAGTAGAGAATATGGAGGGATTTTTGGTCCAGAACATGTTTTGCTTTATTCATTATTGACGTGTTTCTTGTTAGTTTATGCTGTATATTTTTTTACATGAGATTTCCAGTTCAATTTATCATCAATCATTATACCTATAAATTTGGTTGTATTTACTCTTTCAATTTGTATTCCATCTATTTGTATTTTGTGTTTGACTTTCTCTTCTACGGTTACCAAATAGCATTATTTTAGTTTTACTGAGATTCAAAGATAGTCTGTTTTTGTCAAACCATCGTTTTAATTTGTTCATTTCTTCTGTTATTATTTGTATTATCTTCTGTGTGTTCTCTCAGTGGCCACGATACTGAACAGTGCACTCTGATTGGTTTGGTCTTATCTAGTAACCAGTACTACTGTAGTGTTGATATGTTTACTTTATTCAGCCATTTTTATGCTTGAAAACGCTTAATTTAAATAATGCTTAGAAATAAACAAAATAAGTCTGCAATAGAGTGAAGATGCAAACTTGGAAGTGTGATGTTGTGGGAAACGCCTGTCCTTTAGACGGTTTCATTGTTATTATATTACATGTTACAGCGGGTGAACTCTGTTTTTACACTTGGACGCCAGTTAGCACTGTTTAAAAGCATAATGCATGAATGAAGGAATACTGCAGTCTTTTTTGTGTTATTATGAAGTGGTAAAAAAATGTTTACACTTGTATGAGAACGTTGAAATGTTACCTAAAACGTTGCAAACAGTTCTTATGATGGGGACATTCTGACCTGGGAACTGATTACTATGGGGAGGAAAAGCTTTCAAATTAAGCAAGATGATGTTAGAATAAGCATCTTATCATTAGACGTCGAGCTTCATCAGCCTGACAGTTTCAAAAGGGTGGTCGTCATCTTCTTCCGTCGACCTTGATTTTTCTTGATCCATTAAATTGTGGGAGAGGAGTTGCAGCAAGCAACTAATCTCTTTAATCAATGCAAAGGCTCGGCGACACCTGAAAGCAATTCTCATGTTCTTTCTTTCTATACTTTTATATGTCATTTAGGTATACACTCACTCATATTTAGTATGGTTCAAGGAATTGCGGTGCGTTTGCTGGTGTGGCTGCTTTACTCACATAAACACGGTCTTGTAGATCGATAGATAGTAGATAGTACTTTATTGATCATGATTTTGTACACCAAATAAGTAAAACTACATATTAAAAAATACACATACAAATAACGATTCTTATTTACCGGTATTCCGACTCTAAATCGATTCATAATTTTCAAGGGGTAGAAAATGGATGGATGGATATATATATACATATATTAATATATAAATATATTATGTCCTGCGATGAGGTGGCGATTTGTCCAGGGTGTACCCGGCCTTCCGCCCGAGTGCAGCTGGGATAGACTTCAACAACCCCGAGAGGGACAAGCGGTAGAAAATGAATATATATATATATATATATATATATATATATATATATATATATATCAGTGATGTGCGGTCACTGGAGGCAGGTGAGGCAGGGCCTCACCTGCCATCATGGAAAGAAAAATAATGTAAAAAGAAAAAAAATGTATTAAATTGTTATATGTATTCAGTGATTATACTATAAAGTTATTTTCCATTTAACTTCACCAGTTTTAGATTATTTTTATTCAAAATCGCTGAAGTTTCACATTTTCCGTTCAAATACTGAGAAGAGTTGAGGCACGTCACTCAGTTGTGCCTCACCATGGATTGCGCAACGACTCGGCTAACTGCTGGCCTGCTGTGCAGTGAGACCGTATTGCTATATGAATTATATTATACATTTCCATAGTTTAGTTAGCTGAGGTATATAATGTACAGTGTATTTTGTCAACAACTGTATGTGTGTAAAGTATTTCTTGTGTTGAGCAATCATAAAACTGCTGCGAAGACGCACTGTGTGAGGCTCGCAGTAATCCCGCCTCCTGGTGCCGGTGACGGGAGCGCCACACCAACCAAAGCCCACACCGAAACCCTCCACGTGCAAGACCAAATCCACCCAAAAAAACTTAACAACAAGCCAAAAAGTGCAAAAACAACAATGCTCGCGCCGGAGGAGCCGTGAACGACTGCAGGGACACAACATTAGGTACACCTGCAGACTGCAGCACGGATTTCATATTTCATTCATTCACAACTCCTCCAACACGAACACCACTGTTCCCGCACTTATAAGTAAAGGTAAGACCATAATAACCTTTTTTTAATTAAATGTGCTTTTTTGTGTGCTATAGTTTGTATGTGTAAAGTTAAAGTTAAGTTAAAGTACCAATGATTGTCACATACACACTAGGTGTAATGAAATTTGTCCTCTGCATTTGACCCATCCCCTTGATCACCCCCTGGGAGGTGAGGGGAGCAGTGGGCGGCAGCGGCGCCGCGCCCGGGAATAATTTTTGGTGATTTAACCCCCAATTCCAACCCTTGATGCTGAGTGCCAAGCAGGGAAGAATGCTGGTATGAGCTTTTAAACATAACCCGTTAACTGCTGCCAATCAAATGGTGAATAAGATACTCTTTAGGGTTCATATGTTTGTAAATCTGACTGTGAGGAAGTCAGTGCCTCATCAGCCATGAACCTCACCGCACGTCACTGACATACATACATACTAGAGATGCGCGGATAGGCAATTATTTCATCCGCAACCGCATCAGAAAGTCGTCAACCATCCGCCATCCACCCGATTTAACATTTAATCAGAACCGCACCCGCCCGCACCCGCCCGTTGTTATATATCTAATATAGACGATGCAAGGCATTAGTGAAGTTATAAAGCTTTTGCCTGTTAAAGAAAGGAGACTGATCCAATGCAGCACAGACATTCGCGTGCCACGCTGTCACGGCCCAGACGCACACCAGTGCGCAATCATATGGGAGCCGCGCTGAGCGCACCTCCAAGCGCGTCTCGCTGCCGGCGACGGCCGGGTATGGGCCCGACGCTACAGCGCCATCCATTTTCAGGGCTAGTTGATTCGGCAGGTGGGTTGTTACACACTCCTTAGCGGGTTCCGACTTCCATGGCCACCGTCCTGCTGTCTATATCAACCAGGGTGAGCCCCACCCCTTTCGTGAGCGCACTGCGCGCGGAGTGACCCCTGTTACACGCCCCTGGCAACAGGGGTGGCGGGCAGGTAAGCTGCGCGGGCGGAGCGCGCGGAGTGACCCCTGTTACGAGCCCCCGGCCACGGGGGTGGCGGGCAGGTAAGCTGCTTACCTGCTGCGCGTGACGCCGGCCGCGGCGAAGGCGGACGAGGCGGGGTGTCGGTGCGGTGGGCGCGGTGGTGACCCTGGACGTGCGTCGGGCCCTTCTCGCGGATCGCCTCAGCTACGGCTCCCGGTGGGGCCCTCTCGGGGGAAGGGGCCTCGGTCCCGGACCCCGGCGAGGCGTCCCTTCTCCGCTCCGTAAAAGTGTCCATCTCTTTTTTTTTTTTCTTCTTCTTCTGTTGTGGCATATGCAGCAGGTGCCTGCTCGTTTTTCGTATGTGGGTAACAACATTTAACTATGTATATATATTTCCGAATTGGTTTAACTGCCACCCGCCTGAATCTATTTAAAATCTAATTTTTTTAAATTTCAATCGCCCGACCCGACCCGCGGATAAAATCTAATTTTTTTTTATTTCAACCGCCCGATCCGCGGATAATCCGCGGACTCCGCGGTTGTGTCCGCAAACCGCGCATCTCTAATACATACATATACTGTATATACAGTACATACATACATATGTGTGTGTGTGTGTGTATATATATACTTCTACGTATATGTGTATATATACAGGTAAAAGCCAGTAAATTAGAATATTTTGAAAAACTTGATTTATTTCAATAATTGCATTCAAAAGGTGTAACTTGTACATTATATTTATTCATTGCACATATGCAAAACATATTTTTTTTCTGTCAAAATGGAAATACCGTATTTTTCGGGCTATAAGTCGCAGTTTTTTTTCATAGTTTGGCCAGGGGTGCGACTTATACTCAGGAGCGACTTATGTGTGAAATTATTAACACATTACCGTAAAATATCAAATAATATTATTTAGCTAATTCACGTAAGAGACTAGACGTATAAGATTTCATGGGATTTAGCGATTAGGAGTGACAGATTGTTTGGTAAACGTATAGCATGTTCTATATGTTATAGTTATTTGAATGACTCTTTACATAATATGTTACGTTAACATACCAGGCACGTTCTCAGTTGGTTATTTATGCCTCATATAACGTACACTTATTCAGCCTGTTGTTCACTATTCTTTATTTATTTTAAATTGCCTTTCAAATGTCTATTCTTGGTGTTGGGTTTTATCAAATATATTTCCCCAAAAAATGCGACTTATACTCCAGTGCGACTTATATGTTTTTTTCCTTCTTTATTATGCATTTTCGGCAGGTGCGACTTATACTCCGGAGCGACTTATACTCCGAAAAATACGATACATTTATTTTTAAAAAAGTAGTGTTTTATTGATGCGGGCCACATTCGGCCTGCCAAAGCTTTTCATTTGTCCCGCTGAACGTCACCCAAATGAGCATTTACTGGTGTTGCTCATGTATGCAGTACTCCGCCACCCCACAGGGGGGGGGGGGGACAATGAGGCCATATGTGCTACAATGAAGCAACAGTGAGGTAAGTAGAAGAAGACTACTCATTCAACCCTGGGAAAAAAATCTAAATAGATTGCCAAAATTGGACTTTTAACAACGACTGTACAACAAAGTATGAATGTTGTGCCCCGGGCAAGTGCTCAAGTCATTGTTTCCTGTCGGACCTTTTAAGACAGTGGTCCCCAACCACCGGGCCGCGGCCCGGTACCGGTCCGTGGATTGATTGGTACCGGGCCGCACAAGGAAAAAAAAAAAAATATATATATATATATATATATATATATATATATATATATATATATATATATATATATATATATATATATATATATACACATACATACATACATACAGGTAAAAGCCAGTAAATTAGAATATTTTGAAAAACTTGATTTATTTCAGTAATTGCATTCAAAAGGTGTAACTTGTACATTATATTTATTCATTGCACACAGACTGATGCATTCAAATGTTTATTTCATTTAATTTTGATGATTTGAAGTGGCAACAAATGAAAATCCAAAATTCCGTGTGTCACAAAATTAGAATATTACTTAAGGCTAATACAAAAAAGGGATTTTTAGAAATGTTGGCCAACTGAAAAGTATGAAAATGAAAAATATGAGCATGTACAATACTCAATACTTGGTTGGAGCTCCTTTTGCCTCAATTACTGCGTTAATGCGGCGTGGCATGGAGTCGATGAGTTTCTGGCACTGCTCAGGTGTTATGAGAGCCCAGGTTGCTCTGATAGTGGCCTTCAACTCTTCTGCGTTTTTGGGTCTGGCATTCTGCATCTTCCTTTTCACAATACCCCACAGATTTTCTATGGGGCTAAGGTCAGGGGAGTTGGCGGGCCAATTTAGAACAGAAATACCATTGTCTGTAAACCAGGCACGGGTAGATTTTGCGCTGTGTGCAGGCGCCAAGTCCTGTTGGAACTTGAAATCTCCATCTCCATAGAGCAGGTCAGCAGCAGAAAGCATGAAGTGCTCTAAAACTTGCTGGTAGACGGCTGCGTTGACCCTGGATCTCAGGAAACAGAGTGGACCGACACCAGCAGATGACATGGCACCCCAAACCATCACTGATGGTGGAAACTTTACACTAGACTTCAGGCAACGTGGATCCTGTGCCTCTCCTGTCTTCCTCCAGACTCTGGGACCTCGATTTCCAAAGGAAATGCAAAATTTGCTTTCGTCAGAAAACATGACTTTGGACCACTCAGCAGCAGTCCAGCTCTTTTTTTCCTTAGCCCAGGTGAGACGCTTTTCGCGCTGTTTCTTGGTCAACAGTGGCTTGACACGAGGTATGCGGCAGTTGAAACCCATGTCTTTCAAGCGTCTCTTGGTGGTGGATCTTGAAGCACTGACTCCAGCAGCTGTCCACTCCTTCTGAATCTCCCCCACATTTTTGAATGGTTTTTTTTTCACAATCTTGACCAGGGCGCGGTGATCCCTATCGCTTGTACACTTTTTCTGACCACAGTTTTTCCTTCCCTTTGCCTCTCCATTAATGTGTTTGGACACAGAGCTCTGAGAACAGCCAGCCTCTTCAGCAATAACCTTTTGTGTCTTTCCCTCCTTGTGCAATGTGTCGATGGTTGCCTTTTGGACAGCTGTCAAATCTGAAGTCTTCCCCATGTTTGTGTAGGCTTCAGAACTGGACTGAGAGACCATTTAAAGCCCTTTGCAGGTGTTTTGAGTTAATCAGCTGATTAGTTTGTGGCACCAGGTGTCTTCAAAATTTAACCCTTACACAATATTCTAATTTTGTGACACACGGAATTTTGGATTTTCATTTGTTGCCACTTCAAATCATCAAAATTAAATGAAATAAACATTTGAATGCATCAGTCTGTGTGCAATGAATACATATAATGTACAAGTTACACCTTTTGAATGCAATTACTGAAATAAATCAAGTTTTTCAAAATATTCTAATTTACTGGCTTTTACCTGTATACATTAGGGCTGCAACAACTAATCGATTAAATCGATTAAAATCGATTATAAAAATAGTTGCCGATTAATTTAGTCATCGATTCGTTGGATCTATGCTATGCGCATGCGCGGAGGCATTTTTTATTTTTTTTTAAATAAACCTTTATTTATAAACTGCAACATGTACAAACAGCTGAGAAACAATAATCAAAATAAGTATGGTGCCAGTATGCCGTTTCTTTTCAATAAAATACTGGAAAGGATTGAAATGTAGTTTGTCTCGTTTATCCGATTATTAATTGATTTCTCGAAGTAATAATCGACAGATTAATCGATTATCAAATTAATCGTTAGTTGCAGCCCTAATATACATATATGTATATATATGTGTGTATATATACATATATATATATATATACATATACATTCATATACACACACACACACACACACACATACATATACACACACACACACACACACATATATATATATATACACATATACACACTTATATATATACAGATACTTATATATATACACATATACACACACACACGTATATATATATATATATATATATATATATATATATATATATCTCTTCCTGTTTTTAAATCTCTCTTAAAAACATACTTTTATTCCATGGCTTTTAACACTGAGTGATATCCATCCTGCAATGGCGCCCCATAATACACCTGCTGTGATCCTGTTTTTATGTTTTTATGTTTTTATTAATTCTATTTTAATTATTTATTTTTTATCATGTTCTGTTTGTGTTGTGTTGTGTTTGCTCGGTACTCGTTTTATCTTTTAACCTGCTCATTGTACAGCACTTTGGCTACCCCTGTGGTAAATTTTAAATGTGCTTTATAAATAAAGTTGATTTGATTTGATTTGATATATATATATATATATATATATATATATATATATATATATATATATATATATATATATATATATATTGTTTGGCTTGCTATGCTTACTGTAGCAGTGTGGTGCGTTTGATGACACTCCGGAAAAACACAAAAATCTAATGTTTTAGTTGACTTTGAAAGGACTATTGCTATATGCTGCAACTCTATTAGCTCAATGGTGGGCTATTTTGCATCTGTACTCAATCAAAAAAGCAAAGGGACTGACTAAGCGTGTGTTAAACGTACTAAAACTGCGGCAGTATATGAAAACCAAGACACATCCTCTGTTACGTCCATCCTGAGTAAAGATATAGGTAAATATTACTAGATAACATTATAGTACAATTACCGGTACCAAGGCTAGTGATAATTTTGTCTGCATTCAGCTTAAAAAAAATAGTTGTTAAATTCTCATGCGAAAACGGTCTTCTATGTTTGGATAAAAAAGGACAATATCAGGTTTTGTTCTGGATGCAGGACGAGGATTAAAAAGCAGATTTATTTTGGAAGGACCTTAAATTAATCTGGACCAAAGAATGCAAACTCACTGGGGGCGTTGTAAGGTCACTTCAGCTAATTCTCTCGGCCGGAAGGACCTTTCTCTGCCGCCATAATCAAGTGAGGAGATGGCCCTCGGCCGTAAATAAATCAACAAACTAAGCTTTTGCTTGCTGCCTCCCACCACAGACACATTTCCCGTATGAAAGTACAGGATTCACCAATGAAGACGGACCGGAGTAATAAATAAGAGAGGAGTAAAATAACACAAACATGCAAGCCTTCAGAAGCCTTTAAGACTTTTTCCACCACAGGGAATCATTGAGCCAACTCGTGCTAAGCTAGGAGAAGCTAATCGACTAAGTCAACAAAATCTTTACCCTCATTTCCTGTCGTGAAAAAAAGGCTTAAAATTGAAACCCAAAGCATGCAGCATCATGCAGCGCATCAGCAAGGCGACCTGTTAGCTTTGCATGTTAGCACGTTAGCACAAGCACGACTGCATAACATTAATGTCAAGAAAAATGTTGTTCGAACCTTAAAATGTCATCTGAATCCCTTTAAAGAGAGCCAGTTTTACTACTCCAGTAAGTAACTGCTACTTTAAGGCACTTATGCTGACATTAATGAAAACATTTGCGGAATTACAAGATGTTAGCTAATTTGTGTATTAGCACCCTTCTTCCTTGACAACCAACTGTGTGAAAGCTACAGTCTTATAGTTGTCTCATTTCCTTATGTTTTCATAAAACCAATTCTTAAACTTATTCGGGGCAGGGAGAGCAGTGCCCCACCATGTGCCTTTAGCCCAGGGGTGTCAAACGTAAGGCCCGCAAACAGGTTTTATCCGGCCCGCGGGATGAGTTTGCTAAGTATAAAAATGGGCCAAAATTTTCGAATGAAAGAAACTGCTGTTTTAAATGTGTCCACTGGATGTCACAATAGCAATTCTTTGTATCTTTGTAGATAGAAAAAAATAAACCACATGAAGTTAGTACATCAGTTGAGGAAAATGAGCAAACTACATAGATAACATTGTGTAATTTGATCTTGATAGATTGAAAATTAACACCAATGAGTTGACCGATGAACATTATCACATACTTTATTCAGAAAGTATAAATAACGACAAATAAATGTACAAACCCCGTTTCCATATGAGTTGGGAAATTGTGTTAGATGTAAATATAAACGGAATACAATGATTTGCAAATCATTTTCAACCCATATTCAGTTGAATATGCTACAAAGGCAACATATTTGATGTTCAAACTGATAAACTTTTTTTTTGTGCAAATAGTCATTAACTTTAGAATTTGATGCCAGCAACATGTGACAAAGAAGTTGGGAAAGGTGGCAATAAATACTGATAAAGTTGAGGAATGCTCATCAAACACTTATTTGGAACATCCCACAGGTGTGCAGGCTAATTGGGAACAGGTGGGTGCCATGATTGGGTATATAAACAGCTTCCCAAAAAATGCTCAGTCTTTCACAAGAAAGGATGGGGCGAAGTACACCCCTTTGTCCACAACTGCGTGAGCAAATAGTCAAACAGTTTAAGAACAACGTTTCTCAAAGTGCAATTGCAAGAAATTTAGGGATTTCAACATCTATGGTCCATAATATCATCAAAAGGTTCAGAAAATCTGGAGAAATCACTCCATGTAAGCGGCATGGCCGGAAACCAACATTGAATGACCGTGACCTTCGATCCCTCAGACGGCACTGTATCAAAAACCGACATCAATCTCTAAAGGATATCACCACATGGGCTCAGGAACACTTCAGAAAACCGCTGTCACTAAATACAGTTTGTCGCTACATCTGTAAGTGCAAGTTAAAGCTCTACTGTGCAAAGCGAAAGCCATTTATCAACAACATCCAGAAACACCGCCGGCTTCCCTGGGCCCGAGATCATCTAAGATGGACTCATGCAAAGTTGAAAAGTGTTCTGTGGTCTGACGAGTCCACATTTCAAATTGTTTTTGGAAATATTCGACATCGTGCCATCCGGACCAAAGGGGAAGCGAACCATCCAGACTGTTATCGACGCAAAGTTGAAAAGCCAGAATCTGTGATGGTATGGGGTGCATTAGTGCCCAAGGCATGGGTAACTTACACATCTGTGAAGGCACCATTAATGCTGAAAGGTACATACAGGTTTTGGAACAACATATGCTGCCATCTTTTTCATGGACGCCCCTGCTTATTTCAGCAAGACAATGCCAAGCCACATTCAGCACGTGTTACAACAGCGTGGCTTCGTAAAAAAAGAGTGCGGGTACTTTCCTGGACCGCCTGCAGTCCAGACCTGTCTCCCATCGAAAATGTGTGGCGCATTATGAAGCGTAAAATACGACAGCGGAGACCCCGGACTGTTGAACGACTGAAGCTCTACATAAAACAAGAATGGGAAAGAATTACCCTTTCAAAGCTTCAACAATTAGTTTCCTCAGTTCCCAATCGTTTGAGTGTTGTTAAAAGAAAAGGTGATGTAACACAGTGGTGAACATGCCCTTTCCCAACTACTTTGGCACGTGTTGCAGCCATGAAATTCTAACTTAATTATTATTTGCAAAAAAATAAATAAAGTTTATGAGTTTGAACATCATATATATTGTCTTTGTAGTGCATTCAATTGAATATGGGTTGAAAAGGATTTGCAAATCATTGTATTCCGTTTATATTTACACAATTTCCCAACTCATATGGAAACGGGGTTTGTATTAACCGCAACATGTAAGTGTAAAAAAAAAACAACAACATTATGATTTGTACATTTTCAGAATGTGCTTGTTCTATTTTTAAACAAAGAAAAGAATGTGAAATTGTCTTTAATTTTAAGTTATCGTACCCACTTGGGAGTAGATTTTTCTCCACGTGGCCTAAAATGAGTTTGACACCCCTGCATTTGCCACTAGTTAGACATTTAATTCAAAATGTGCTCGCAAGCTAGAACATTTGAAGCTATGTTAGTGTTTGAAGCTAACATTGGTTTCCTTTGTAATTGTTAAAGTTTACTGCTTGTTTTGGCATCTCTATTTTAGCTTGCTTAATAACATCAGGTGATTTTAGCCACTTAGTTTTGGATTATAAATGCGTTTGTATAAATAAATACATTGAAAGTTAAAGTTGTGTCATAAAGGTTTGTTATCGTGATATATAACGCAGGTTTGACACACCATACAAAATACCTTGTAGTGAGAGCGCTAATGCTAAAGCCACCATCTACGTTGTTGTTGTTTTTACCAACACCCCACTGCGACCCTGCCAGCCCCTACCCCTTGCAACAATGGCAGCAGCAGCAGCAGTACTCACGTTGGCACTGCCCCCTCGGGCCGGGCATCCATCCCCAGCAGCAGTTCACCCTGTCGCCGTATCGACACAGCCCGTTGGACGGCGCCATCTGCCTCGCCCACCTGTAAACGAGGCCGCATGGTGAGCTCACAGCCAGTGAAGTTGTTAATGTCTTTTATCTCATTATGCAGCTGCTTTGGTGGGCATGTTTTTTTTTTTAGCTTAAAGCGGCTTCTACATGATTAATGAAACACTTTTACAGTTAAATAAATGTATTGGTCGTGCAAGATTGCAGCAGAGAAAGTCAGTTTATGTGCAAATTAGCCTTTGCAACCAAGAGATGATGTCATGTGGAGACACAACAAAGCAGATGGATATTTTGGGGGGGGGGGTTTTGTGGGTTGGGAGAAAAACCTCAAGGCAGAAGATTCTTGGCAGACTCACTTGAGGATTAGCTTCTTTCTTTTTTTTACCTCATCACTGTCGGATTTAAAGAGAAAATGGGGAAAGAATACAAGTCTATGTAAGGAAAAATGTTGCAAATAGTGAATAAATGGCAAGGGAATAAATTGTTTGGTTCTAATTGGAAAGTAAATTAATCAAACTGCTTTATATCACATTTTGACAGCCAGACTTACAAGTGTAAAAAGAAGTTAAGCTTTTGTTTATTGGTAGAAAATAGGGTTGTTTGGTATACCGGTATCAGTATAGTACCGCGATACTAATGAATCATATTCGGTACTATACCGCCTCTGAAAAGTACCCAAATTTGTGGTATCATCCAAAACTAATGTAAAGCATTCAAACAACAGAAGAATAAGTGATTATTACATTTCAACAGAAGTGTAGAGAGAACATGTTAAAAGAAAAAGTAAGCAGTTATTAACAGTAAATGAACAACTTGTATATTAATAATTCATTTTCTTCCACTTGTCCTCAGTGTTGGGTTAGTTACTGAAAACCAGTAAACAGTTACTAGTTACTTTTTTCAAAAGTAACTCAGTTACTAACTCAGTTACTTACACCAAAAAGTAATGCGTTACTGTGAAAAGTAACTATTTAGTTACTTTAAAAAAATAAAATTAAAAAAAGGCTCTCATTAATGCCCTTTTAGCCTTAATTTCAGTACTGTTATTGCACTGGAGAATAATACAACATGTTAAAAGAGAAAGTAAGCAGATATTAACAGTAAATGAACAAGTGGCCTCGTGGTTAGAGTGTCCGCCCTGAGATCGGTAGGTTGTGAGTTCTAACCCCGGCCGAGTCATACCAAAGACTATAAAAATGTGACCCATTACCTCCCTGCTTGGCACTCAGCATCAATGGTTACAATTGGGGGTTAAATCACCAAAAATGATTCCCGGGCGCTGCACCACTGCTGCCCACTGCTCCCCTCACCTCCCAGGGGGTGAACAAGGGTGATGGGTCAAATGCAGAGAATAATTTCGCCGTACCTCGTGTGTGTGTGACAATCATTGGCACTTTAACTTTAACTTTATAATTCATTTTCTACCACTTGTCCTTAATAATGTTGACAAAATGATAGAATGATAAATGACACAATATGTTACTGCATACGTCAGCAGCTAAATTAGAAGCCTTTGTTTGCTTACTTACTACTAAAAGACATGTTGTCTTGTACGTTCACTATTTTATTTAAGGACAAACTTGCAATAAGAAACATATGTTTATACCGCAAGATTTTTTGTAAAAAAAAAAAAGCCAATGTTTACATTTTTTGTGGTGACCTTTATTTAGAAAAGTACCGAAAAGTATCGAAATAATTTTGGTACTGGTACCAGTACCAAAATATTGGTATCGGGACAACACTAGTAGAATAATGGATTGCCTGAAATAAAAATATTGGATCAAAACACCCTTCAAAGAACACCTTTTACTTCAACCCAAGCTCTATTTTTAGTGCAGTTTTTTACGGCGGTTGACATTTTTATATATGTCAGAAGCATAAACGCCACGGTCACAGAAATGTCAAACACATCAAAACACAAAAAACTTAATTTGCCTGCCGCTTGTCTCCATATTTGGTGGACATATAGTGAAGATAGATAGCGGTATGTTGGTGGCAATGGACGTCCCTCGCCACATGGCGTTTTGACATTTGCAGCTTTACTCTATCATAACTTTTTCAAATGTTTTTTTTTTTAACACATTCTGTGTATTTTTGGCCTAAATTAAGCATAAAAGGGCTAAATGAACTAAACATACCAATACTCAAGTAGAATTACCCAATAGACGAGACAAAACTACTGATTAGCTCAGCCAAGTACAACATTACTATATTGGAACAAAGAAGTGTAAACAAGTTCATATGGGTATTATTTCATGTCCTGAGGGCTCTCATAATGTAAAAAAAACAACTTGTTTTTTCATGCTCTAGCTATGAAAACATTCTATTAGGGTTGTCCCGATAACAATATTTTGGTACCGGTACCAAAATGTATTTCGATACTTTTCTATATAAAGGGGACCACAAATATGGCATTATTGGCTTTATTTCAACAAAACATATTACTGTACATTAAACATATGTTTATTATTGCAAGTTTGTCCTTAAATAAAATAGTGAACATACAAGACAACTTTTCTTTAATTAGTAAGTAAGCAAACAAAGGCTCCTAATTTAGCTGCTGACGTATGCAGTAACATATTGTGTCATTCTATTATTTTGTCAAAAATATTAAGGACAAGCAGTGTTGGGACTAACGCATTACAAAGTAACGCCGTTATTTTCGGCAGTAACTAGTAATCTAAAGCGTTATTTTTTTATATTCAGTAACTCAGTTACCGTTACTACATGATGCGTTACTGCATTATTTTACGTTATTTTCTATATAGTATCGGCTAGAAACTGAGAAGATCTGAGTGTGTTTTATTGGAGAGCTGCGGTGTCGTCCTTCTGATTCTTCCTGTGTTACAAGGAAGAGAAGAGGCACGCTGTGTGTGGGTGTGTGTGGGGCGGAGATGCGTGTCTGTGTTTACTAACAAGACATCATGGCGGAGCCAAAGCCAAGTTTCTTAACATGGAGATATTCTCACTACTTTTCTTTTGTCGAGCACAAAGAAAAGAGCATTTTAGTTAAATGTAAGTTGTGTCTTGGATCAAAGATCCTATCTACTGCCCAAAACAGCAATTCAAATCTGCTGAAACAGCTACAAAAGCAACATGCTTCGACAAAGCTAGTAAAGAGAGACACAGACTCCGATGCCACTTCACCTCCACCTCCACCTCCACCTAAAGATTTTAACGGAGGGACTGCTAGCCAGGACAACATTGATAGAGCCATTGCAGCGTATGTGCTAGAAGACATGCAGGCTATTTCTACAGTGGGGTCACCCGCTTTCAGGCAGCTAATTAGCATGATAGCGGGCGTCAAACGGCAAATGGCACGAAAACATTTTCCAAGTTCCTGGACAAAGTGGACAGTGAGCACATAAAAATGGAAAGCAAGCTATAGAAGACACTCCAAACTCTGCCTCTGCTCATCATTGAGCACTGAAGGTACACACACTCTGTCAATTCTCTTATATACTATTTCATTCTAGACTTCTAGAGTGTTTGATTATCACATCACTCTAAATGTATGGACTATAAAGTTCACAAACATAAAGAGGGATCCTAGTGGGTCAGGCCAATCTTTCCTTTTCTCTAAACTAAAAGTGGGGAAATGCGTAGAGTGTTCTGGGCTTCAGTACAGTGTTGATCTTCTGAAGACATGATTTTATTTCACAATTTCTTGAGAGAGAAATACGCCTGGTTAGGCGTGTGTATAGCAGTATGTGTGCGGTAGATAGTGACATGACATATAATCATGTCATGTGTGCCTTTCTTGGGTGAAGCCAGGTTTACAGCTATGTTGTGACATGCTGTGACATGTTGTTATTATGCGGTTCGTTACTTATGTATGTCATGTTGCAGCTATTTAAAATAGTTTTGTCAATTTGTTCTGGCCCAAAATAAATTGTCCCTTTGAAACATATCTTTGTCTGTGTGTGTTGTATGTAGACCACATTGCTTAGCAGAGTTCAGTGATGCAAATGCATGTCAAGTTGATCAACATATTGTATTATTCTCCAGTGCAATAACAGTACTGAAATGAAGGCTAAAAGGGCATTAATGGGAGCCTTATTTTTTTAAGTAACTAAATAGTTACTTTTCACAGTAACGCATTACTTTTTGGTGTAAGTAACTGAGTTAGTAACTGAGTTACTTTTGAAATAAAGTAACTAGTAACTGTAACGAGTTACTGGTTTTCAGTAACTAACCCAACACTGAGGACAAGTGGAAGAAAATGAATTATTAATATACTTGTTCATTTACTGTTAATAACTGCTTACTTTCTCTTTTAACATGTTCTATCTACACTTCTGTTAAAAGGTAATAAACACTTATTCTTCTGTTGTTTGGATGCTTTACATTAGTTTTGGATGATACCACAAATGTGGGTATCGATCCGATACCAAGTAGTTACAGGGTCATACATTGGTCATAATGTAAGTTCTCATGTGTCCAGGGACGTATTTCCTGAGTATATAAACATAATATTATTTTTATTTTTTTTAAACGAAAAAAGATTTTGTGATGCTGAACAATTCCAATGTAATCATAGTAGTATCGACTAGATACGCTCCTGCACTTGGTATAATTACAGTGGATGTCAGGTGTAGATCCACCCGTTGTGTTTGTTTACATTTTGACGCCGGTGAGCTACGGTGTGTAGTGAAACATGTTTAGCTATTCCTCGTCCTGCAGGGATGATACTTGTAAGAAACGTACTTTATTTGTCGCCATGGAGGCGAGGATTAGTGATTTAAGAAGTAGCTAAAACACTGCAGACTGCGGATGGACGTGAGCCATGTCTTAAAGCATCTCTTCCTGAGGGCGTTTCAGTGTTATAACTTCACCTTTATCATTAGTTTTTAAGCCAAAATGCATCCATTCTCCCTTTTTTGTCTACACACTGTGTCTGCTTGCAAGTACTCCGTGATTGTGCACTGCCAAACATGCTCGTCTGCTTGTAAACCAGCAATGACAACAAGTTTTTTTCTTGCCCTGATGTGGGATTTGAGCAGAGGATGTCGTTGTGGCTTGTGCAGCCCTTTGAGACGCTCGTGATTTAGGGCTATATAAGTAAACATTGATTGATTGATTGAATGTCACAACATGACGACAACATACCGTCATGCCCGTTAAAAAAGGGGGGAATGTGGGATCGGTACTTTTTAGAGGCGGTATAGTACCGAATGTGATTCATTAGTATCGCGGTACTATACTAGTACCGGTATACCGTACAACGCTTCATTCTGTTTATTATCAATATTTGCTATTTTGCAGAAATTCACTTACCTTGGCCAGGCCCGGAACCAATTAACAGCACAGGGTTTAACTTCTTTGTACACTTGAATATCAGTTAAGAATGTTAAAATGTTGGAGTTAATTAACGTTGAGAGATATGTGAGATAATGTGGGATGATAACCCCAGAACAGGACATTCCTCGGTTCTGGTTACTCAGTACAACGAAGTCCACACTAACAAAAGAAGCAGAAGAACAAAATGTGCACCACAAAGTCAGTGTGTTAAGTCCTGATGTGAAGACACATAACAGTTAACTTTTTTTTACACTTTTTATTGTCACACATGGCCTGTACAGTTAAAGGTTTGGATGCAACCATTAAAGTCAATGAGAAAAAGTGTGATGGTAACCATAGAAGAAGAAATTACCCTATTGTACTGTTCGCTCAGCACAACAAGTCAACAATAATAATAATATAATAACATGCATGCTGTGTTAATATAGAGAAGACCTAGGCATTCGGCGGCCCGCGGGCCACATCCGGCCCTTTGTGCGTCCCTGTCCGGCCCGCGTGAGGCCAATCATAAATTACAAAATACATTTTAAAAAGTATCTATGTTGAGTGTGCAATACAACGGTGCTGCTTTTGTTTTGAAAAGCGTTATTTGTATTACTTCCGTGTGGACGTAAGCGCGTGCGCGATTGTGAGTGAATGTGAACAGCGGCAATCACAAATTACAAAATACATTTTAAAACACATCAATGTCGTGTGTGCAATACAACTGTGCTGATTTTGTTTTGAAAATTGTTATTTATGGACGTATGTCCGTGTTTAACCTGTGAGTGAAGGTGCACAGCGACAAGTGATGCCCGGTTACCACGGAGATGTCAGCTCACGCTAAAAAAAGAAAAGTTGATGACGAATGCCGTGTTTTTACAGAAATTAAAGGTAAAGCCGTGTGCTTAAAGAATATCATTTGAATCGCGACTACACGACGAAGCAGGAGAAAAAATACCGGAATCTGTCTGATGAAGCGCGTGCAAGGGAGGCTGATGCGTTGATGGTAAAACTGCAAACCCAACAAGGACTTTTTGCCAAATTTCACACCCCCAGAGATGCAGCCATCAGGACAAGTTTCGTCATTTCTCACAAAATCGCCAGAAAAAGTATTGCGTTTTCTGACGGAGAGTTTATTAAGGAGTGCTTATTGGACTCTGTTGCGCTGATTGATATGCCCGGAGAAGAGGGGCGCATTTGACAACGTGCCACACACCTGACACACTGTAAGGAGGCGGGTTGACACCATCGCTGGAAACTTGGAGCTTCAGCTGAAGAACAGAAACTTTGACTGTTTTTCGCTGGCTTTGGATGAGAGCTGCGATGTACGTGACACCGCCCAGCTGCTCATCTTCTTACGTGGGATAACTGCAGACTTTCAAATCATGGAGGAGCTGGCAGCCATGCAGTCAATTAAAGAGACAACCACAGGTAAATGACTTGTTCACAGAGGTAAATGCGTGTTTGGACATGTTAGGACTGAAATGGGACAAGCTGGCAGGTGTGACAACAGATTGTTGTCCAAATCTGACGGGGAAAAATGTTGGACTTTTAAAGAGAATGCAGGATAAAGTGACAGAAATTGACATTTTTGCATTGTATTATACATCAGGAAGTGTTGTGTAAGACAGTGTTAAAAATAAAACCATCAAAAGCAATCTGCTTTTGTATAAAGTTAAGTTAGGTTAAATGAAATTATTATTATTATTGTTATTATTATTAGAGATGTCCGATAATATCAACCTGCCGATATTATCGGCCGATAAATTTGTTAAACTGTAATATCGGAAATTATCGGTATCGTTGTTTTTATTATCAGTATGTTTTTTTTTTTTTATTATTATTATTTTTTTATTTATTTATTAAATCAACATAAAAAACACAAGATACACTTACAATTAGTGCACCAACCCAAAAAACCTCCCTCCCCCATTTACACTCATTCACACAAAAGGGTTGTTTCTTTCTGTTATTAATATTCTGGTTTCTACATTATATATCAATATATATCAATACAGTCTGCAAGGGATACAGTCCGTAAGCACACATGATTGTGCGTGCTGCTGGTCCACTAATAGTACTAACCTTTAACAGTTAATTTTACTAATTTTCATTAATTACTAGTTTCAATGTAACTGTTTTTATATTGTTTTACTTTCTTTTTTTATTCAAGAAAATGTTTTTAATTTATTTATCTTATTTTATTTTATTAATTTTTTTTAAAAGTACCTTATCTTCACCATACCTGGTTGTCCAAATTAGGCATAATAATGTGTTAATTCCACGACTGTATATATCGGTTGATATCGGTATTGGTTGATATCGGTATCGGTATTTAAAGAGTTGGACAATATCGGAATATCGGATATCGGCAAAAAGCCATTATTGGACAGCCCTAATTATTATTTATCTTACGGTATATCAAAAATAATATTGAGCAAAATTTAATTGAAATATTGTCGATGTGGCCCTCCAGCAGTGCTTCGGTTGCTCATGCGGCCCCCGGTAAAAATTAATTGCCCACCCCTGATTCAGAGGCTAATCAACCAGTAGGTTGAACGTAAAGGGGCTATATTATATATTTTTTCTATTTTTAAAGAACTTCATTTTGATCTACATAACATGTAATGATGATTCTTTGAAGAAAAATGTACATAGATTTTGAGTTACAGACCTATTTATAAGCCAAATGTTTTCTCCCTTTTAAAACAGAGTAGTCAGATGCAAATTAACCCCTCCTCACCACGCCCACTCACACTGAGTGGGCATTCTCCCGCGCCTGGCATACTTTTTTTTTTAGCTTTCTGGCTTTGATTGTGCACTCTGGACATCCATGACCGCCACCAGCCACCTGTTTTGAGTGACTTTCACCACAACACAACATCTCGGATGATATGGCGAGATCAACAGGCTCACCGGGTTTTATTGTCGGCATTATAAGGCGACTCTATGCGGCCGGACGAGAGAAAGGAAGCAGACGCCATATGCTGCAGGTCTAACTCTACACTAAGGTTCAGCTTTTACAGAGTCTGGGAGCGCAGAGGGCTTAGCCTACGGACCAAACTTAAGGTCTACCGTGCTGTTGTTCGACCCGCCCTGCTGTATGCCTGTGAGACCTGGACTGTATACAGCCGGCATGCTAAACAGCTTAAAGGGGAACATTATCACAATTTCAGAAGGGTTAAAACCATTAAAAATCAGTTCCCAGTGGCTTATTTTATTTTTCGAAGTTTTTTTCAAAATTTTACCCATCACGCAATATCCCTAAAAAAGGCTTCAAAGTGCCTGATTTTAACCATCGTTATAAACACCCGTCCATTTTCCTGTGACGTCACATAGTGATGCCGATACAAACAAACATGGCGGATAGAACAGCAAGTTTATAGCGACATTAGCTCGGATTCAGACTCGGATTTCAGCGGCTTAAGCGATTCAACAGATTACGCATGTATTGAAACGGATGGTTGTAGTGTGGAGGCAGGTAGCGAAAACGAAATTGAAGAAGAAACTGAAGCTATTGAGCCATATCGGTTTGAACCGTATGCAAGCGAAACCGACGAAAACGACACGACAGCCAGCGACACGGGAGAAAGCGAGGACGAATTCGGCGATCGCCTTCTAACCAACGATTAAAGGAAACTAACAACTATGAACTAGGTTTACAGCATATGAAATACATTTGGCAACAACATGCACTTTGAGAGTGCAGACAGCCCAGTTTTCATCAATTAATATATTCTGTAGACATACCCTCATCCGCACTCTTTTCCTGGGGGTCTGGCGGCAGATTTCTTTGACTTTATCGTTGGAAATGCATCTGCGATATCCACACATTCTTGCCATCTCTGTCGTAGCATAGCTTTCATCGGTAAAGTGTGCGGAACAAACGTCCAAATTCTTGCCACTTTTGCATCTTTGGGCCACTGGTGCAACTTGAATCCGTCCCTGTTCGTGTTGTTACACCCTCCGACAACACATCGACGAGGCATGATGTCTCCAAGGTACGGAAAACAGTCGAAAAAACGGAAAATAACAGAGCTGATTTGATTCGGTGTTTGTAATGTGTTTGAGAAAATGGCGGATTGCTTCCCGATGTGACGTCACAACGCTCCGAGAGCGAATAATAGAAAGACGTTTAATTCGCCAAAATTCACCCATTTAGAGTTCGGAAATCGGTTAAAAAAATATATTGTCTTTTTTCTGCAACATCAAGGTATATATTGACGCTTACATAGGTCTGGTGATAATGTTCCCCTTTAACGCCTTCCACATGAGATCCCTCAGGAGGCTGCTCAACATCAGGTGGCAGGACAAGCTCCCAGACACTGAGGTCCTCTACAGGGCTGAGATGGATAGCATCTATGCCATCCTCAAGCGTTCCCAGCTGAGATGGGCTGGCCATGTCTGCCGCATGTCAGATGAACGCCTACCAAAAATGCTCCTGTACGGTGAAGTGCACCATGGAAAGCGCTCACGCGGCGGACAGCGGAAACGCTTTAAGGACACCCTAAAGGCCTGTCTCAAGGGCTGTGGTCTGGACCCAGAGACATGGGAAGTCGATGCCCAAGACCGTTCAAACTGGCGCTCTGCAGTCTGGCATGGTGTAGCAGACTTTGAGGAAAAACGCAGAAGCGACAGCTCCGCAAGACCAGAGACAGTTCCTCCCTCTCTGCCAGCCATCCCCCAGCCATGACCTGCCCTCACTGCAGCCGGTCATTCCGCGCAAGGATTGGCCTCATCAGCCATCTTCGCACACACAAATCAACGTGAAGTCACCTGGTTTGAAAACGAAGGACGAACATGATCTCTCCTATACTAAATATCATACATATCTATACCATGTTAATACCTGTAAACAATGGAGCCTCAAGTACAATGTTAATTTTGACAGCAGTTTTTAATTTAGTTTTAGTCCTAGTCTTTTGACGAAAATGTATTTTGTTGTAGAGCTAGTCGCATGGCTGGGTACAACGTATAAAATGAAATTTGGCGTACTGTGTACATTTGTAATAAAATAATTGTATTTATTTAACAGGAAATAATGGAAATGGAACATATACATGCATTTGATGTTCAAATCTTAACATTAAGAATGTAATTAATATTGCTCTATTAGCGTTACATTATTTAACGTATTTTCCGGACCATAGGGCGCACCGGATTATAGGGCGCATTAAAGTAGTCATATTAAGTCATTTCAAATTCACCAAACAGGTCAGCTCAGTGGTTAGTACCACCTTTTACCATCTCAGAACCCTAGCAAAGACCAAGGCCTATCTCGATATTTTGCACCAGATAATATGGATGAACTCTAATATTGTAATAGATGGAAAACCTTTCTTTTGGAAAAATATGTTTGAAAGAGGAATCATTTTTGTCAATGATATTATCAATGAGAATGGTAAGATTATGAAGTATGGTGAATTTAGAACGATGTATGGTGATGCTTGTTCAAGCTTTTCATTTAATCAACTAACTGGAGTCATTGGGAAAAGATGGAAACAAATAATTAATTATGGAACTACTAAATTATTAGTTTGTAAACCTCTAATAAGAAATTCGAGTTGGCAAAAAGGAATTAAATAAATAGAAAAATATATAAGTTTTATTTAATAAAGAAATCTTTGAAGGCTGCCCCATACAACACATTTGGAAAATGGGAGGACTTTTTTGACTGCCCGTTGCCGTGGGATGCCATTTCAAACTAATCTATAAAACTACTATTGATGTGCAAAATCGTTATTTTCGAATTAAAATTATTTATAACTTCTTACCCACGGGGAAAATGTTAAAATTATGGAATATGACAGAGTCAGATGACTGCCGATTTTGTTGTCAGGAGTCTGAATCCACCCTGCATTTGTTTTGGTATTGTCATATTGTGTCTTCCTATTGGGTGGAAGTTGAAAAAAAAGGATTGGTTTGTTTATGAAGCTTGATGTGGTTTCTGTTATTTTGGGAGAGTTCATTGACAATCATGATTTAATCAATTTAATTATAGTACTCGGTAAAAGGTTTATTTTTAAGGCCAAAAACAGATATTCACTTATTATTACTTTCTTTAAAACATTTATTCTGTATTTTTTAACTTTAGAAAGTTACATGGTTGAAAACGATAATGATGCCAAAAAACATAAAAAAAGATGGGAAGTCCTCAAAGGCTTATGTTGAAAGTGTAATTATGTTTATAGATTATATGCTAGCTGTT
This sequence comes from Nerophis lumbriciformis, assembly GCF_033978685.3. Taxonomy (NCBI): domain Eukaryota; kingdom Metazoa; phylum Chordata; class Actinopteri; order Syngnathiformes; family Syngnathidae; genus Nerophis; species Nerophis lumbriciformis. Next base: position 15,892,979 of record NC_084572.2, on the reverse strand, counting down.
GTTGTATTCCCTAATTTTTAGTGACCTGAACATAAACTGGACTGTACATACATTTTTTTTGTTTTTTTTGTTTTGAAAATGTAATTTTGTTTATAGATTATATGCAATCTGCTGTGTTCCAAAATTTTCTGTTTTTTTTTTTCTTTTTCTTTTTTTTCTCTGTGTACATGAATGAAGGTGTGTGTTGCTGGACCCGACTTGGAAATTATCTGGACTGGACCTGGTTTAAAAAAAAAAAATCTTTAAATGAAGCTAATTTCATTTACAACCAGGTCTGGTGAAGATAAGGTCCTTTCTTTCCTTTTTTTTTTTTTTTTTTTTTTTTTTTTTATAGATAAGATAAATACATATTTTCTTGGATAAATGGGAAAGTAAAACAATATAAAAATAATTACATAAGGGAGAAAAAAGAAAGAAAAAATAGTAATTAAATGAAAATGTTAGTGGACCAGCAGCACAAACAATCAAGTGTGCTTCAGGGACTGTGTTGTGTCCCTTGCAGAAATGTTGTCCATGTTGTGGGAACCAGAATATTGATAGCAGAAAGAAACAACCCCTTTTGCGTGAGTGGGTGTGTATGAGTGTGAATGGGGGAGGGAGGGTTTTTTTTGGGGTTGATGCACTAGTTGAAAGTGTATCGTGTGTTTTTTTCTATGTTGATTTAATAAAAAAATAAAAAAATAAAAAAAGACCAAAGCCTATCTCTCCCAAAGTGACCTGGAGACTGCTATCCACGCCTTCATCACACACCGGCGAGACAACAACAACTCACTGTACGCTGGCACTGATCAGGCATCACATCAAAACGCAGCTGCCCGTCTCCTCACCAGCACCAAAAAACGCGAGCACATCACCCCAGTCCTGGTCCCACTCCATTGGCTCCCTGTCCATCACCGCATTGATTTTAAATTATTTTAAATTGTTTTTAAATCCCTAAATGGCCTGGCCCCACAATACCTGACTGAGCTTCTGCACCACCATACCTCGTCTCGAGCCCTAAGGTCAGCTGACGAACTGCTGCTGGCAATCCCCAGATCCAGACTAAAGACCAGAGGGGACAGAGTCTTCTCCGTTGCTGCCCCTAAGCTCTGGAACAGCCTTCCCCTCCACATTAGGTCAGCCCAGAGCCTGGGGGTTTTCAAAACCCTTCTTAAGACATACCTCTTCTCTCTGGCCTTTAACCTAAGCTGAGCCCGCCCACTAGGCTACTATTTCTAGTCCCCCCCTTCGCTTTAGTTTTATTTTTCAACTTGTCGCACTTTTATTATTTCATTATTTTTATCTTGCGATTTTACTTTTTATCCGAACCCTTTCACCGTATTTCTTTTGCACTATCTTGTTTAGCTTATGTATTGTTTATGTTCTTTGTTTTGTTTCTTCGCGCTATGCTTTTTAACATGTAAAGCACTTAGGTCCAATTTTAAAATTGTTGTAAACGTGCTATATAAATAAATTTGCCTTGCCGTTATTTTTTTTTTTTCTAAATGGAAAACACTTCATTGTGGTCTACATAACTAATGGTGGTTCTTTGGTCAAAATGTTGCATAGATTATGTTTTACAGATCATCTTCAAGCCGCTCTCTGAGAGTCGCTTCCGGATGCGCCGTTTTGTGGGCTGTCTTATTTACGTGGCTCACCTTCGGCAGCGTCTTCTCCCCGTCATCTTTGTTGTAGCGGTGAAGCGTGCAAGGACAGGAGTGGAAGAAGTGTCAAAAGATGGAGCTAACTGTTTTAATGAGATTCAGACTTTACTTCAATCAATAACGGAGCAGCGTCTCCTCATCTGTGGCTTACTAGCGCAATAACGACGACGGAAATATGTCCCGTGAAAAACCGTCCGACCGGAACTCTCTAATAACTAAAGTTCTTTGGGTGAATAATGTAAACTCACTACACCGGTATGTTTTAGCGCTTTCAATGTAGATATAAGTAAGAACTTTACACTACTTTATATTATTAATGGTAACAGCAGAAGAGGAATGTCCCTTAACAATAAGATAGAGAAAAAGAAAAAGCGTATCGACTACGGTGTCGGCACCGACTACAAAGGCGGACGCAAGCAATTTTTCATGATTTATGCAGATCCCAAATACAGATCAGCAAGTACTAGAAGGTAAGAAAAGTTGCTTTTGCATAATATTGCGAAACAAAATGCCAGATAATGTCTTAACTTATACACACACCATAATAATACTCGTATGTTGAAGCACATCAAACGGTGCAGCCTACACTTATCTCTTATGTTTGACTGCCATCTACTGGTCACACTTATCATTACACCATGTACCAAATAAAATTGCTTCGAGGTGGGTAAGCTCAACTAAAGTTATTCTTTTCAGACACAGACCAAAGTGCATCTACAACAGAACCCACTTTTTGTTCCTACTTTTTTTAGCGCTGAAGGTGAGAGAGGCTGCACTTTCTGTGCTCAAGACGCAAAAATTGCATACTTCAAGAATTTGTTTTCATATAAGAGATAAATTAATAATATTTATTATGAATGAGCAGCACGGTGGAAGTGGGGTTAGTGCGTCTGCCTCACAATACGAAGGTCCTGGGTTCATCCTGCGCTCGGGATCTTTCTGTGTGGAGTTTGCATGTTCTCCCCGTGACTGCGTGGGTTCCCTACGGGTACTCCGGCTTCCTCCCACCTCCAAAAACATGCACCTGGGGATAGGTTGATTGGCAACACTAAATTGGCCCTAGTGTGTGAATGTGAGTGTGAATGTTGTCTGTCTATCTGTGTTGGCCTTGCGATGAGGTGGCGACTTGTCCAGGGTGTACACCGCCTTCCGCCCGATTGTAGCTGAGATAAGCTCCAGCGCCCCCCGCGACCCCGAAGGGAATAAGCGGTAGAAAATGGCTGGATATTATGAATGAAAAAAAAAACGACATGAAAAAAAAAAGCCAACAGACACCAAAACACATTAATTTGTTTTAATCAGCGCCTTAGGTCACCGAGCTATACAATTATAAAAGGATGTTGCTGATTAGACAATATGCCTACTATTTTTTTCATTTCTGACGCACCAAGCAAGTACGTTGACACACAAGTAAGACGGAGGGTTCTCTGTCAATGATCATCTGTCTTTACACCAAGTGTGTGCCAGTTTGCACTTACGTCAGACGTGCTAAATAAAATGCTAAATAGTGTACGCAAAACTTTAATGAGTGTTGATAAATCACATTGCGTGAGCTGCATAATATATTTGCATCTTTCTTCCCCAGTATTGTGATGATCAGCATATATTACGTATGTTAACGAAGACAGAGACGCAAAATGGATCGCACGGCTTATTCTGCTCACTTAACAGACGCAATCCACTTTGCACACGTTTAGTTTCACATGTGCTATCAAGTTTGCACGAGTTTTAGTACACGCAAACCTTTAGTAAATCAGGCCTTAAGTGTGTTAAAAGTCATGATGGCTTGCACCGTTTTAAAACTAGTTAGCCACTGTATATTAAAACTGAAACACTGGGAGAGGTGAGTCTCTTCACATTAAGGTAAAGGGTTGTTCTTTTTCTATTTTTATTGTTGACTGCGTTAAATGTACTGAGCAGTCAGGAGAGACACAAGTACACTGCGTTCATTTTTGGGTTTGCGTGGTTGTCATCATGTTCCACTTTCTTTCCTCACAAAAGCAAAACAAAAACATTTAGGAACGACGTAATGCTGAGGCCAGACTGTACCGTATGACGACAAACAGTGCAGCTTGTCGGCAGCAGACAGTAATCCAGCAGCCACAGTCGCCTTTATTTAGCTCCTGAAGACAAAAGCTGCTTTGTCGCAGCCAAGTGTGTCTGTCAGTCACCCAGTTCGACGTCCTCGCCTCCTCTAAGCCTCTAAATGCTAATGCTCGCCTCCGCTGCCAATCACCTGGCAGGGGGAAACCAAAACCTGAAGGGTGCGAAGCGAGGGAGATGTGATGTTTAGATGTATGACAACACCCTAAATGTCAAGAATCCCACATCACACTTATATACATCTAATATTGTGCACTGTTGGCAGGCTACTGTTTGATATTGTAATATGTTTTATATACAGTGGAATCTGTTTACGAACCCCTTATAATACAAACCTTTTGATTTATAATTTTTTAGTATTTTATTTTTATTTTTTTTGTCATAAAAAATACAATCATGTGTGCTTACGGACTGTATCCCTGCAGACTGTGTTGATCTATATTGATATATAATGTAGGAACCAGAAATATTAATAACAGAAAGAAACAACCCTTTTGTGCGAATGAGTGGGGGAGGGTTTTTTTTGGGTTAGTGCACTAATTGTAAGTGTATCTTGTGTTTTTTATGTTGATTTAAAGGCCTACTGAAACCCACTACTACCGACCACGCAGTCTGATAGTTTAATGTATATATCAATGATAAAATCTTAACATTGCAACACATGCAAATACGGCCGGGTTAGTTTACTAAAGTGCAATTTTAAATACCGCGCGAAATATCCTGCTGAAAATGTCTCGGTATGATGACGACTGTGCGTGACGTCACGGATTGTAGAGGACATTTTGGGACAGCATGGTGGCCAGCTATTAAGTCGTCTGTTTTCATCGCAAAATTCCACAGTATTCTGGACATCTGTGTTAGTGAATCTTTTGCAATTTGTTCAATGAACAATGGAGACAGCAAAGAAGAAAGCTGTAGGTGGGAAGCGGTGTATTGCGGCAGGTGTTGTGCCGGATAACGCACCCCCGCTGTAGAATACACCCCTTGACTGTTGTGCCGGATAACACAGCCGGTGTTTCATTGTTTACATTCCCGAAAGATGACAGTCAAGCTTTACCATTGGCCTGTGGAGAACTGGGACAACAGAGACTCTTACCAGGAGGACTTTGAGTTGGTTGCGCAGACGCGGTACCGTGAGTACGCATGCAGCTGTGGCTTCCAAACATTTGATCGCTTGCCCGTACGTGCGTGCCGCTGTGTGCATGTCACATACGTAACTTTGGGGACTTTGGGGAAATATATGTGCTGTATGAACTTTGGGGAGGTGAACGGTACTTTGGGCTGTGGGATTGAGTGTGTTGTGCAGGTGTTTGAGTTGTATTGGCGGGTTATATGGACGGGAGAGGGGAGCTGTTTGTTATGCGGGATTAATTTGTGGCATATTAAATACAAGCCTGGTTGTGTTGTGGCTAATAGAGTATATATATGTCTTGTGTTTATTTACTGTTTTAGTCATTCCCAGCTGAATATCAGGTCCCACCCGCCTCTCAAAGCATCTTCCCTATCTGAATCGCTCCCACTGCCCTCTAGTCCTTCACTCTCACTTTCCTCATCCACAAATCTTTCATCCTCGCTCAAATTAATGGGGAAATCGTCGCTTTCTCGGTCCGAATCGCTCTCGCTGCTGGTGGCCATGATTGTAAACAATGTGCAGATGTGAGGAGCTCCACAACCTGTGACTTCACGCGCATATCGTCTGCTACTTCCGGTACAGGCAAGGCTTTTTTATCAGCGACCAAAAGTTACGAACTTTATCGTCGATGTTCTCTACTAAATCCTTTCAGCAAAAATATGGCAATATCGCAAAATGATCAAGTATGACACATAGAATGGACTATCTCCGTTTAAATAAGAAAATCGCATTTCAGTAGGCCTTTAATAAAAAAAAAAAATATATATATATATACACATATATATATATTTTTTCATTTTTTATTTTTTTCTTGTGCGGCACGGTACCAATCAATCCACGGACCGGTGGTTGGGGACCACTGTCTTAAAAGGTCCGACAGGAAACAATGACTTGAGCAACATTCATACTTTGTTGTACAGTCGTTGTTAAAAGTCCAATTGTCGCAATCTATTTAGATTTTTTTCCCAGGGTTGAATGAGTAGTCTTCTTCTACTTACCTCACTGTTGCTTCATTGTGGCACATATGGCCTCACTTTTCCCTCCCCTGTGGGGTGGCGGAGTACTGCATACATGAGCAACACCAGTGAATGCTTATTTGGGTGATGTTCAGCGGGACAAATGAAAAGCTTTGGCAGGCCGAATGTGGCCCGCATCAATAAAACACTACATTTAAAAAAAATAAATGTACTGTATTTTTCGGAGTATAGGTCGCACCGGAGTATAAGTCGCACCCGCCAAAAATGCATAATAAAGAAGGAAAAAAACTTAAGTCGCACTGGAATATAAGCCGCATTTTTTGGGGAAATTTATTTGATAAAACCCAACACCAAGAATAGACATTTGAAAGGCAATTTAAAATAAATAAAGAATAGTGAACAACAGGCTGAATAAGTGTACGTTATATGACGCATAAATAACTGAGAACGTGCCTGGTATGTTAACGTAACATATTATGGTAAGAGTCATTCAAATAACTATAACATATAGAACATGCTATACGTTTACCAAACAATCTGTCACTCCTAATAGCTAAATCCCATGAAATCTTATACGTTTTAGTCTCTTACGTGAACGAGCTAAATAATATTATTTGATATTTTACGGTAATGTGTTAATAATTTCACACATAAGTATCTCCTGAGTGTATAAGTCGCACCCCTGGCCAAACTATGAAAAAAAAACTGCGACTTATAGTCCGAAAAATACGGTATTTCCATTTTGACAGAAAAAAAATATGTTTTGCATAAAATTGCATATCTTTTAAACTGCATTTTCTGATCATGCAGCAAATATTATATTATACTATATACTGTATTCCAATTTTTTGTAAACAACAAATATACATACTTAAATATCTGCTTGTCACCTTAACTTATGATTTCAGAGCAAGTTATCCATCAATTTGTACACAAAAAATATAATAACCAAATGCATAGACGTATATAAAATATTATGAGGCAATTATATTATTATATATTCACTGTTACAAGCAACCCTTTGAAGGCAGCCATAACGGATGTGGCAAGCTGATTTGTAGTGATTGATATACAGTAGTTAACTTAGTTTTACACTTCTAAGACAATCAAATGTAAAAATGTGACTTAAATCACTACCTGTCAGTGTGTATAGCAGGTATGTCAAACATGCGGTCCCCGGGCCGGATCAGGTTCACGAGAGGAGTTTGCTAATTGATATAGTTCTGTGAAAATAATTGTCTTCTGTGCAAATTTAAAGAAAGTGAACACTGTGATTTACTGCAATACTGTCAGTCTTTTATTTTTTGGTTTGCTGAAGTTGTTCTCACTTTGCACAGCTTTTATTTTCCTAACGATACACAGTGATGCCTAGAAGGCAGGGAGTAACTCAACTCTTGAATAGTTTCTACCTCAGTTTGTGTGGTTTGTTGAGTCAGCACAGGATTAATATGTGGAAAGGGAGTTGATACACAAGATAGTTTTTATTTATGCTGTATTTAGTTTTCGTTCAATCCTAGATGTGCTGTGACAAAGTTTAATTTATTTGTAGATACACTGGGATTACGTCTAAATTCATCGTTTTCTTCATGGTCTTTTTGAAACCGCACCGTTTTTTTTCCTCAGAATGTTCAACTAACTAGAACTGTTGGATTATTTGTGATATGTACATTTTCAGAATGTTCTTGTTCTTTTTCGGACCAAAGTAAAACAAGGAAATCAATCTGAAAGTTGTCGTAGTCGTATTTTTAAAGGCCTACTGAAACCCACTACTACCGACCACGCAGTCTGATATTTTATATATCAATGATGAAATCTTAACATTGCAACACATGCCAATACGGTCGGGTTAGCTTACTAAAGTGCAATTTTAAATTTCGCGCGGAATAGCCTGCTGAAAACGTCTCGGTATGATGACGCCTGCGCGTGATGTCACGGATTGTAGAGGACATTTTGGGACAGCATGGTGGCCAGCTATTAAGTCGTCTGTTTTCATCGCAAAATTCCACAGTATTCTGGACATCTGTGTTGGTGAATCTTTTGCAATTTGTTCAATGAACAATGGAGACAGCAAAGAAGAAAGCTGTAGGTGGGAAGCGGTGTATTGCGGCCGGCATGCAGCAACACAAACACAGCCGGTGTTTCATTGTTTACATTCCCGGAAGATGACAGTCAATCTTTACCATTGGCCTGTGGAGAACTGGGACAACAAACACTCTTACCAGAAGGACTTTGAGTTGGATACACAGACGCGGTACCGTGAGTAAGCTTCCAAACATTTGATCGCTTGCCCGTACGTGCGTGCCGCTATGTGCATGTCACGTACGTAACTTTGGGGACTTTGGGGAAATATATGTGCTGTATGAACTTTGGGGAGGTGAACGGTACTTTGGGCTGTGGGATTGAGTGTGTTGTGCAGGTGTTTGAGTTGTATTGGCGGGTTATATAGACGGGAGGGGGGAGGTGTTTGTTATGCGGGATTAATTTGTGGCATATTAAATATAAGCCTGGTTGTGTTGTGGCTAATAGAGTATATATATGTCTTGTGTTTATTTACTGTTTTAGTCATTCCCAGCTGAATATCAGGTCCCACCCGCCTCTCAAAGCATCTTCCCTATCTGAATCGCTCCCACTGCCCTCTAGTCCTTCACTCTCACTTTCCTCATCCACGAATCTTTCATCCTCGCTCAAATTAATGGGGAAATCGTCGCTTTCTCGGTCCGAATCGCTCTCGCTGCTGGTGGCCATGATTGTAAACAATGTGCGGATGTGAGGAGCCCCACAACCTGTGACGTCACGCGCATATAGTCTGCTACTTCCGGTACAGGCAAGGCTTTTTTTGTCAGCGACCAAAAGTTGCGAACTTTATCGTCGATGTTCTCTACTAAATCCTTTCAGCAAAAATATGGCAATATCGCGAAATGATCAAGTATGACACATAGAATGGACCTGCTATCCCCGTTTAAATAAGAAAATCGCATTTCAGTAGGCCTTTAAGTTATTATGCCATGATTTATCCCGTCTGGCCCAGGTGGGAAAAAGCTAAAATGAGTTTGACACCCCTGGTGTAAAGGTTAAGGATGGTCACAGTTTGACCCTGGAACTGAGTATTTATATAACTATTATTCCCTATGGTGTTTTCTACCTCGTTTTAGTGTGTTTAGGTTTAGGTTCATTAACTTTTTTAAAGGTGATAACGATGTTGTTTACCGAGTCATTCTCTACCCTTGAAAGCCCAAATGTCCTGTTCTCTGACACCGATGTCACCTGGCGGGGGTCTTCTGCGATGGCTTATTACTGCAGAGTTGTGGTACGCGTCGCTCGGCTGCTTTTTGGCACAGACGCTTGGGGAGACAGGAAATCAACTGTCACCGCTTCCTGGGGTGGAATAAAAAGTGGCTGCGTCTTGCAGGGCGAGCGCCTGGGTGCGAGAACAAAATGATGTGGGCCGTGAAGGACCCTTCAGGGCCACGAGGATAAGCCTGTTAGGAGCGCTCTCCAAAAAGGCAATAAGCAAGGGGGGACCAGGTAATAAATGGCAACCCCCCCCCTCCTTCACCCCACACTCGGGGGATGTTCTCTCAATGAATTCATATCAGACCTGAGCGAGCTCGAAGCCATAAAAAAAGAAGCAAATTACAAGCGCGCTGACAGGCCAATCCATCAGCCGCCGTGTTAATAATGTACAATATGCCGGCATCAACGTACATAAATGATCATTAAAAGCGCCATGGCTGGGAAATCAGTCATTACATAGGCGGTTGCCTTGGTGATTGCAGCTGAAGCGTCGTAAATAATAATAAAATGACGGAAAATGAATTATAGGTTGTTGTACTTCATTGTCATGAATGGAGGCGCAATCATTTTTAATAGTAAATCTATACTAATATTGCTCAATTTGATTAACGCCATCAGATGGTTTAAAATAATATTATTGTAGTTGGTTTACAAATGAACAATTTTTTTGTTATTTAGCTTCATGAAGCAGTGCATAATCATGCTTGTCTGACAGTGTCAATCACACCTGAGCATGGTTATCTTTTATCTTTTTATTTTGTATAAAGTTCATGTAGTGTGCCTCACTAGACTATGCGGGCACACTTCCATTCTTTAAACTGCTCCTGACAAATAGTCCCAGCACATAAATAATTCATCCACCTTGGTTAAATTGCTCGGAAAGGAACAGGTAGCCGTGTTCATAATGCGTGTAAGGGTGGTAAAAAAATAAAATAAAGAAGAAATAACATCATCCATCTTTGGAGATATACTATGTGATGTGGGTCCTATGCATTCTTTAACACGCAGCGCCTCTTCACACCTGTGTGAACATGCCTCACGTTGGAACCTGAAGTCGCCAGCAGTGTTGTTGTTTTTGTTGTTTCCCGCCAGGACTAGTGTTGTAACGACATCAATATTTTGGTACCGGTACTAAAAAAAATGTCAGTACTTTTCTAAGTAAAGGGGACCACAAATAATTGCATTATTGGCTTTATTTTAACAAAAAATATTAGGGTACATTAAACATATGTTTCTTATTGCAGTTAAGTCCTTAAATAAAATAGAGAACATACTAGACTTGTCTTTTAGTAGTAAGTAAACAAATACTCCTAATTAGTCTGCTGACGTATGCAGTAACATATTGTGTCATTTATCATTCTATTATTTGGTCAACATTATTAAGGACAAGTGGTAGAAAATGAATTATTAATCTACTTGTTCATTTACTGTTAATATCTGCTTACTTTCTCTTTTAACATGTTCTGTCTGCACTTCTGTTAAAATGTAATAATAATCACTTATCCTTCTTTTGTTTGATACTTTACATTAGTTTTGGATGATACCACACATTTAGGTATCGATCGATACCAAGTAGTTACAGGATCATACATTGGTCATATTCAGAGTCCTCATGTGTCCAGGGACATATTTCCTCAGTTTATAAACATAATATACATTTTTTTAAACGAAAGAAGATGTTGCGATGCCAAAAAATACCGACGCAATCATAGTAGTATTGACTCGATACGTGCCTGTACTTGGTATCATTACAGTGGATGTCAGGTGTAGATCCACCCATGGCGTTTGTTTACATTTTGATGCCGGTGAGCTACGGTGTGTAGTGAAGCATGTTTAGCTATTCCTCGTCCTGCAGGGATGATACTTGTAAGAAACATACTTTATTTGTCACCATGGAGACCGGGATTAGTGATTTAGAAGTAGCTAAAACACTGTCGACGGCGGATGGACGTTAGCCGCTAGCTAGCTAGCCATGTCTTAAAGCACCTCTTCCTGAGGGCGTTTCAGTGTTATAACTTCACCTTTATCATTAGTTTTTAAGCCAAAACGCGTCCCTTCTCCCTTTTCTGTCTACACACTGTGTTTGCTTGTAAGTACTCCGTGATTGTGTGCCGCCGAACATGCTCGTCTGCTTGTAAACCAGCAATGTACGGGCGTGACTTTGACGAGGGCGGGGGGGGGGGTGTGCGTACCGAAAATGATTCTTAGTATCGCGGTACTATACTAATACCGCTAAACCGTACAACCACAGCCAGGACTTTATCGCATGTGAGGTAAAATGTACATTTCTTGTTGTTGTCTCAGAAAAACGTTAACTTTTATTCGGGTTGTGCGATATAGACGATATATAATATAGAAATTGGCGGCAATATAGCTTTTAAAACTATCGTTGTTAAATCGTGTCGATATAGCGCATGTTGATGTTACATTCTAGCTGTCTCCCCCTAGCGGCTAACGTCCCTCCACAGTGTGAGCCGCTGCTATGTCACTAATCCTTGCCTCCATGGTGGTAAATTAACAAGGTTTTCTACATGTATCGTTATCACAGGGGGGCGAGGAATAGCTAAACATGCTACACTACACATTGTAGGGAGATACAAGAAGCCATGCTAACCGGAGGTGCGCGGATCGATACAAATATCGACAGTAACGATACCAGGTATAGTATCAGCGTATGGTTGGTACTACAGTGGTTAGATCGATATTTTTCATTATCACAAAATCTTTCTGTTTTTTCGTCATTGTTTACACACTCAGGAACTAAGTCCATGGACACAGGAAGACTTGAAGGGCAAAAACGTGAGGATTTAACTCAGAACCAATATATTTATTTAGCACTTTGGATGAGCGATATGGGGGTAAGACCTATATCGCGATATATATTGTAGTCTCCTGCGATAACAGTAAATATCACGATATAGTACAAAACCCAAAACGAGTGAAGTTGGCACGTTGTGTAAATCGTAAATAAAAACAGAATACAATGATTTGCAAATCTTTTTCAACTTATATTCAATTGAATAGACTGCAAAGACAAGATATTTGATGTTCGAACTGAGAAACTTAACTCTTTTTTTGCAAATAGCGACTAACTGTAGCAACTGACAGTGGTTTTCTGAGGTGGTCCTGAGCCCATGTGGTGATATCCTTTACACACTGATGTCGGTTTTTGATGCAGTACTGCCTGAGGGATCGAAGGTTATGGGCATTTAATGTTGGTTTTCGGCCTTGCTGCTTATGTGCAGTGATTTCACCAGATTCTCTGAACCTTTTGATGATATTACGGACTGTAGATGGTGAAATCCCTAAATTCCTTGCAATAGGTCGTTGAGAAATGTTGTTCTTAAACTGTTTTGCTCAAGTATTTGTTCAAGGGTGATGGGTCAAATGCAGAGAATAATTTCGCCACACCTAGTGTGTGTGTGACAATCATTGGTACTTTAACTTAACTTAACAAAGTGACAACTCTCGCCCCATCCTTGTTTGTGAATGACCACTTGTTCCCAATTAGCCTGTTCACCTGTGGGATGTTCCAAAAAAGTGTTTGATGAACGTTCCTCAACTTTCTCGGTCTTTTTTGCTCCTTGTGCCAGCTTTTATGAACCTGCCGATATTATCGGCCGATAAATGCTTTAAAATGCAATATCGGAAATTATCGGTATCGTTTTTTTTATCGGTATCGTTTTTATAATTTTGTTTTATCGAAACCTCTTATAGAACCGATTCCTTATCGATTCTGTTATCGAATCCAGATAGGTTGTTGTATATGGAAAAAACAAAACAATATTTGGTTTAACAAATGCTCACTTTTATTTTATAAGAAAAAACTAAAATAAAATAAATAAATATTGACTGTTACCCCCCTAAAAAAAAAAAAAAAAAAAAAAAATATTGACTGTTGTTACCCAAAGTATATTAAGTGGGATTTTTCAGAAAAACAAATATATACAGTAACACATAAACAACCTGTCTCTGTTATCACTACAGGTGTATAAATAATACTATAGTGTTAAATAAAATCAGTCCCTTGGGCACAAAACTGAAAATACAGCTCTCCAAAAAGTGCACTTCTGCTGCTATTGGAACATACTAACTACACACACAGGCAGACAGCTAACAAACAATCCAAGACGTCTAATAAAGTTCCAAAGCAGATTAATCAATTTAGGCTCTTTATTGTTGTTGATCTTGCTTTGTCTTTTCCTATCTTTACTTTTGTCTTGCACTGGACTGTTATTTATTTTTTGTAAAACTGAAATACACACAATGACAAATGTATAAGCTATATGATTCAATGAACATACTGAAATTTAATACACAATATGTAAATATTAGCTTCACACAAATATACAGTACTATCATCAAACAAATACTTCTGAGTGTTGAAACTATTTCGATGGTGGCCATTTTAAGTCCTCAAAACATCCATTGAAACAGTGCACAAAAATCGTTTTTCAAAACATCTTACTATCAAATTTAACCACTTTCCACCTTAATATTGAGTTACATAAACAAGTTAAACAGTTTACTTACAGACTTATCTTTTCCAAGGCTTGTAAGAGCTAACAACTTGTCTACTTCTCAATTGTCTTAACTGACGTTGCCAACCCGGAAGTGCCCAAACTATTGATGCGTAGTATTTTCATATCGCCACAAGGTGTCAGTAAGAGTCTACAATCAAATGGGCATAACATTGCCCATTTGGGATTCGTTCCTAGGGATTCGAATATAGAACCAACTCTTTTTCTTTACTATAGTGGCCTCGATAACGGGAACTGGTTCTCAAAAAGGGATTCGAGTCCATGGAATCGGTTCTTTTCTTATCGAACAAACGGGAGAATCGGTTTCGAACATCATCCCTAATGATTATGCAATTATCAAGACAGATTTATCCGATTTGGAGTTCCGTATGAACGGAATGGTGAGACCAAAAGCAGTTTTCCACCTCATGAGGGAGTACCAAGGTTTTAAAAGGAGGCCGGACATTGCCTCACACTGCTGGTGAAGGACATTGTTTTCCAGCGTGGCAGCTCTGTATTAATGACACTGGGATTGGGGTGGGCAAAGTACGACCTGGCAATTTACCGCTTTTGGAGCAGAGCTGTAAGACCTGCTCGTCCTTCTTTTACAGTTTGTAAAAGGCTGCCCTTTTTCTGCTTTCTGGGGTCATATTAGAGCCGCACCATGTGACACCTGATATTCCACAATGAAATACAGGGTACGGGGGGGGGGGGGGTCAATAGGGCAGCAGCTATCAATTATTTTAGTGATAGAGTAATCTACTTATTAGTTTGTTCAATAATTTGAGTAAACGAATAAAGGGAAAATAGGGACAAAAAAATAGGCGCGGAAAAATTGTTGAAATAAACAAAGACTTTTCTGCTTGCCATAACCTTCAGACTTTTTAATAATTGCTTAATAAAAAAATTCAATACAAACTATTTTAATGCTCCCGTATCACAGACGTACTGCCATGACAAGCAAGGTCCGCTTTACAAAGTAAGCGTATTCAGATTACGCGCTGTGCGTATGGCCCCGCAATCCACAAGGGCCCCCTTTTTTATAAGCAGCCACTTTTGTCCAACGCTTTGTACCCTGTGGCTTATGAAATGGTGCAGCTAATTTATGGACTTTTTCTATGCTAACAGCCATAACGTTTGGTATTCAACAAATAGTTTTGATATTACGGCGACAGACACTAAAAAGGTGTGCTACTGTTTGTGCTATGACGCCATCTTTTGGACGAGTTTGCTCACTGCAGGTCTTTCTGATTGACAATGCACTTCCTATTTCAGGCGGGAAGTATATTCGATTACAGCGTTTCTGCTCGAAAGGATTCTTCAGTCATCACTCCAAGCAACGTTTGTAAGTTTTACAATATAACTAAAACAATTCATACTTTTTAAACCGCCCCATGCGTGATGTCTTCAGAAGTGTTTTCTGTTACATATCTTTGTTTTGGTGCCTCCTGCTGGCATAGTCCCTTTTTCTGTTTCAGTTCAGTTGGCTGAGTCCATCTTTCTAAACAGCTATCAAATGTCCAGCTTTGTCTTTTGGCTGCGTAATCACAGCGTGAGTGCGAACATTTTTTGGCCCGCCTCTCCAGAGCGATCATTTGTATATTGAGCCGTTTCCGCTTCTCGTTGCGGCAATGCAGGTGCACTTTGTAGCCTATAAGTCTAATATTAATTTAGCTATTAATCATTTCTTAAATAATTATGTTGCGATTTGAAATAATTTTGCCAATGCACAGTTGTCTGTTTTCATCAATAATGCATATGGATAAAGACACTTGTCGCAAGTTTGATGTACTGTATGATCTGGCTGCAACTAACGATTAATTTTATAATCGATTAATCTGTCGATTATTATTTCGATTAATCGATTAATAATCGGATAAAAGAGACAAACTACATTTCTATCCTTTCCAGTATTTTATTGGAAAAAAAACAGCATACAGACGCCATGTTCTTTCAACTTGCCAAATAAAGCAAGGAAAATGTTACAAAAATGCACACTTTTGACACCCCTGCTACAGATAATAAAAAATTTAATCTGATAAATCTATGGCTAAAAAGCAGACCCTGGCGACGCATGCGCGTTCATCATAACTCTCACACGCTCGCTCTCGGTCTCTGCCCCTCCCTCACGAATTTAGTTTTTAACCCCTTCTTAACCCTGAACGTACATTGTTAATACACGCACCTATCAGGAGCAGGCTGTTCTGAAAAACACTCCCGAGGACACCTCAACGATGGACGCTTTTGACCTCCCTTTTTCTCAACAAACACCTGGTGTCGAACTCTGAGATCGGCCCCAGTCCACAAAAACATTTCAACATCACACCCAAGTTAATTGGGCATACATGCACGCACCCGCCCCTTCCCCAACCAACGCCTTCACCACCGCTTGTTTGCTCCAACTCCCCCTCCCTCTGTTGCGAGTTTGTTGTGACTAAATGTAACGTGTTTATGTTTGCATTGCAAATTAGGTTTTTTCCCTTGGACTCAGTCTGGACCCCCTCTTGTGGATCCAGCCTTTGACTGATATTTTTTTACTCTTCCCCACTTTCCCAATATCACCTTTTTGTCACCTTTTTTTTTTTAAGGAGCGCCGTAAAAATGGCTGTACCGTCGGCGGTCTCGTCTTGTCTCCCTGTAACGTATGTCTGCTCTTAGTGGGACTGTGTCGAAAATATACTTTTCAGTTCTTATGTGTCTTGTGCATGTTAAAAATTGACAATAAATCATCTTGAATCTTGAATAACTCAAAATGCCGGACATTTGAGGCATTTAAGAAACACCGCCCGGACAGCCCCGCAAAAGAGGACATGTCCGGTGAAAAGAGGACGTATGGTCAGTTTCACCGGACATGTCCTCTTTTGCTAGCATGCTAGCAGCTAACGGCCTACGATAGACTGACCATACGTCCTCTTTTCACCGGACATGTCCTCTTTTGCGGAGCTGTCAGGGCGGAGTTTCTTAAATGCCTCAAATGTCCGGCATTTTGAGTATTGTTTACACAACGTGCAGTACGCTACTTAATATGTCCGTGTGGAGACTCGTTCGGTACACCTCCGCACCGAACCGAAACCCCCGTACCGAAACAGTTCGATACAAATACACGTACCGTTACACCCCTATTATTTTGATTACCGGGTATTGTTTCTCAGCTGTTTGTAAATGTTGCAGTTTATAAATAAAGGTTGAAAAAAATAAAAAATAAAAAAACGTAGCCTCAGCGAATGCGCATAGCATAGATCAAACGAATCGATGACTAAATTAATCGCCAACTATTTTTATAATCGATTGTAATCGATTTAATCGATTAGTTGTTGCAGCCCTAGTCTGGTTATTAGCAGGAGCATGGGCGCTGTATCTGTTACCTTTGCACGTGACACATGTTTGTCATTGTTGCTTGTGTTAGGCTTAACTATTTTGTTGAATATTCTTTGGTTGACACTTTCATATCAAACATGCATGTACTGTGTGTCATAAATTATTTTATTGGAAAAACTGAGAACTGAAGTCAGGAAAATCCCAGATGTTCTTATTTTATTTTATTTAGAAACAGCAAATTGTTCTACACTGAATTTTTCAGAACTTAATTTTTGTACACATAATTGTTAGACTAAATTATTTTACACTGAATTTTAAAAAACTGAATTATTTTACATACAATTTTAAAACAGAGTTTTTATAAACTGAATTTTTGTACACAAAATTTTAAAACACATTTTTAAACAGTGAATTTTTCAGCACTGAATTTTAAAACGCACGCATTGTTCTAACAATTGTATATATACATATATATATATATATATATATATATATATATATATATATATTAGGGGTTTAACGGTACGTGTATTTGTATTGAACCGTTTCGTTACGAGGATTTCGGTTCGGTTCAGTTCGGAGGTGTACCGAATGAGTACACATGCTAGCAGCGACCGGGCTAGGACAACATGTAAAAGCCAGAGCTGGAAGACCCTCCTGCCTCGTTAAGATCTCCCGTTTGGGAACACTTTGGCTGCGCGATACAACAATGGAGGACGGAGGTTTGCCGACATTGTTCAGCAGCTGGTTCTGACAACACGTCAAACATGTGTTGCACCTTTCCTGCTTCCGGCTCCCAGACCGTAGTCGAGGAGCGCAGGGGAGACACTCCTCCAGGGCCGATGTATTCTTGGGGCAACACCCTTCACTCTACCCGGCAGTGGGTCTCCACAGCTCCGGACTCCAGGGTAAATGACGAGTCTGGCGATTAGTTGCAAATCGTGGCTTTATTGAGGTCTTGCACGCAGCCAATCCAACAAAACACTAGCCACTCCCCGCACTCACGCTACCGCTCCCTCACCTCGCTCGCCCACACACTCACCTCACATGCTGTCACATATTAAAGGGCCACACACACATATACGCTACTCTCATAACATATGCTAACCCATTTGAAGCGTCACCACCGCATTCAAGCAGCCTCTCCTCGGTGAGTCAGGCAGGGCTAATGCAATAACAAATGTTTTTATAGCAGCAGATATAAGTCCATATTGCTATAAAAACTAGATTTTGACCCACTTCTATGGTGGAAGAACAATGAGCCCATATATCCTCTTACTGACAAGTTAGCCAGGCTTGGAGGGGGGGGGGGGGGAGGGGGGGGGGGGGGGGGTTCATCTGAGGCTGAACTTTCAAGTTGAAACGGTTTAATGTTGCACTTTTTATATGTAGAAGAAAAGTTTTGTCATTTTATTTCATCTGAGCAACAACTTGAGGCAGTTGAATGTTGATTAATGTGGACCCCGACTTAAACAAGTTGAAAAACTTATTGGGGTGTTACCATTTAGTGGTCAATTGTACGGAAGATGTACTGTACTGTGCAATCTACTAATAAAAGTCTCAATCAATCAATCAAAAAAAGCACTTTATATGTAGAAAGGTTTTGTTAAGAAACCATTCTGAGCCTTATCTTATTTAGTTTTTATTGTATATATGTTGACCACATCAACCCTGGCTATGGACCCTGTGTGTATATGTATGTTATGCCATTGTTTACAAATTTGGTAAATAAATAACCAAAAAATTGTTATTTTGTTGTTTTCTTACTGTACCGAAAATGAACCGAACCGTGACCTCTAAACCGAGGTACGTACCGAACCTAAATTTTTGTGTACCGTTACACCCCTAGCATATACATACATACACACACACACACATATATATATATACATATATATATACACACATATATATACATACATTATATATATATACATAATATATACATACATACACATACATACATACATACATACATACATACATACATACATACATACATATACACACACATACGGTTTGCCTGAGAAGAAGTGACCCGGTGTAGTGTGTGTGTGAAACTGAAATACAACGAAATGTGAAGCGTACAAATGATTCAAATGTGTGCGGAGTACAAAAGTGTACATCTTAGCAGGTCGGGAAACTGGAATGTTCTGAATTTACCACTATATAACGCAACTATCCTTTTGAAACCAGAAGATGCCAGGTGGGCTACATTGTTGTTGTTGGCTTTTATGCATATCTAATTACACATAGACACAAAAAGGCAGCTTGTACAGCTCTTCACACTAAGCTTCAGTAAATTGTAGGTTGTTTTCACAATCAAAAGCAGCCGGAGCATTGTGCATTGAACAAATGTACTTTTATGATGGAATGATGATCCAAACAACAACAAAAAGAAACCAGATTGCGTCCAACATGTTCATGTTTGGTTTGACAGGGACATGTGATGTCCACACAAGCTTTAATCAGTTTATTACTTTTTTTTAGTGTGTAGAAAGACATTACTCAAACTCACTGCCTCACCTACAGGCAGATCAACCACACACAATGTACTGCTTGTTTACATGTAATACAGAGCACGTCCACTGGACTACATTATGCTTGTCTACAAGCCTATTGATCAATGCAAACATTTGCACTCTGGAAGGCACACTGAAATGATGTCCAACTTCATGAATTTGGTGGAATATGTTGATGTGCTCTATGTCACAGGTTTTGAAATCCAAAAATGGAACATTGCACTTGTAAAAAAAGTCAGTGTGTTATCCTAACATGTGTGTTTAAAAAGGTATTATTATTAACTGTGTGGTGTGTGATTTTTTTAGAATACAACCCAAATGAATAGTTCACTTCAGACTTTTACAAGGTATCAATCCAGAGCCTGGACTCTTTCAAAGATCTCCGGAATATATTTCTATTTAAAAAAGAATAACCACTAATGCTTTTAATGTTTCCTTTAAGTGATTTTTTTTTTTTTAATATTGTATTAATTGCACTTCATGAGATTATATGGAATGAAAAGTGTGTTACAGTTGATCCTCATTTATTGCAGTTAATTGGTTCCAAACATGACCGCGATAAACACATTTCAATAATTGTAGTTTTATGATTTATTTTTTTATTGTATATTTTAAATATAACTTGAATATTTTCATAGTTGAAGCATAACCAAATGTTTACGACCTTCCAAATGTGTTTTTTAACATTATGAGAGCCCTTTAGATATGAAATAACACTCTTAAGTCACCTTTACATTCTTTTAATCTTAAAGGGTAATGCTGCTGGAGACTTAGCCAATCAGCGGCCATTATACTGAACAGCACACTTTGATTGGTTTACTACTGTACCCTAGCAGGCACAAGACATTGATACAACGTTGATGATACATACATGTTTTTAAAACTGATTTCTAAACAACGTTGCAAAATAGTTGTATTTGTAAATTGAGACAACGTTGAAGTCTAACGTTGGATCCACATTGTTGGTTGGGAAATCAATGTCACAACCTGACATTGAATAAAAGTTGTCAAAAAGCATGTTGTTTCAACGTTGCAATTGTGTTGTAGAATATTGGTTGGGAAATGACCAAAATTCCATGGTCAAATCAACGTCAGAACCTCACATTGATAAAACGTCGTCAAACCTCACATTGATAAAACGTCGTCAAAATGCATGTTGTTTGAACGTTAGGTTTGAGTTGCTCAACATCAGGATCTATTTCAAATAGTTCTCAACGTTGTTTTAATGTCCTGTGTCTATTGGGCGTAGTATTTATATTTTTGTTCATTTAGGCATTGTATGCTTCAAAATGCTTAATTTACGTAAAACATGTTATAGAGTACGCTTTAAAAAAAGTATAAAAATAAATATCTGTGATGTGGTGAAGCCGCAATATTTTCAGCAAATGTTGTGTGGGCCGGCCGTATAAATATAAACTATTATTGTTTTAAATTGTCATTTGGGGGCTTAAAATTTAAATTTAGACTATATGGGACTAACCAAAACCCAAACATGATGAAGTCCATAAGAGCAGAAAGGGGAAAATAAAAATCAGCATTCTGGTTACATAAAAACAACTTTTTGTTTTATTATTTACAAACATGTTTTTTGTGGTCCCCTTCATTTAGAAAAGTATTGACAAGTACCAAAAAGTATTAAAATACATTTTGGTACCGGTACCAAAATATTGGCATCGGGACAACACTACATTGCGCCCATGAATCTCTCCAAAAAAAACATCCAAAAACCGCCAACAATACTTCATTTACATCTGGTGACCTGAATATTAACCAAGTATTAGCAATATTGTTATTAGAACAATTATAAATCAGTGGTATTGCACAACACTGATTTTATTTCCGATACAATTCCAAGTAAAATTCAGGCTGTTATTGGAGATACAGATTCAATACCGATACTTCGTACAAATATACCTAAAGTGTTAAATTCAAAAAGTATTTCAAGTGTTGCTGCCTGTGGGGGATCATCTTAAAACGATATAAAATAGAAACAAATGAAAGTGTTTTTCTGCACTGAATGAGTTATCAATGTACAAACCCTGTTTCCATATGAGTTGGGAAATTGTGTTAGATGTAAATATAAACGGAAAACAATGACTTGCAAATCATTTTCAACCCATACTCAGTTGAATATGCGACGAAGACAACATATTTGATGTTCAAACTGATAAACATTTTTTTTTGCAAATAATCATTAACTTTAGAATTTGATGCCAGCAACACGTGACAAAGAAGTTGGGAAAGGTGGCAATAAATACTGATAAAGTTGAGGAATGCTCATCAAACATTTATTTGGAACATCCCACAGGTGTGCAGGCTAATTGGTAACAGGTGGGTGCCATGATTGGGTATAAAAACAGCTTCCCAAAAAATGCTCAGTTTTTCACAAGAAAGGATGGGGCGAGGTACACCCCTTTGTCCACAACTGCGTGAGCAAATAGTCAAACAGTTTAAGAACAACGTTTCTCAGAGTGCAATTGCAAGAAATTTAGGGATTTCAACATCTACGGTACATAATATCATCAAAAGATTCAGAGAATCTGGAGAAATCACTCCACGTAAGCGGCATGGCCGGAAACCAACATTGAATGACCGTGACCTTC
The DNA here is from genome assembly GCF_033978685.3 of Nerophis lumbriciformis. Lineage (NCBI taxonomy): Eukaryota > Metazoa > Chordata > Actinopteri > Syngnathiformes > Syngnathidae > Nerophis > Nerophis lumbriciformis. Next base: position 15,870,867 of record NC_084572.2, on the reverse strand, counting down.
GATCCCTCAGACGGCACTGTATCAAAAACCGACATCAATCTCAAAAGATATCACCACATGGGCTCAGGAACACTTCAGAAAACCACTGTCACTAAATACAGTTGGTCGCTACATCTGTAAGTGCAAGTTAAAGCTCTACTATGCAAAGCGAAAGCCATTTATCAACAACACCCAGAAACGCTGCCGGCTTCTCTGGGCCTGAGATCATCTAAGATGGACTCATGCAAAGTGGAAAAGTCTTCTGTGGTCTGACGAGTGTCATCCGGACCAAAGGGGAAGCGAACCATCCAGACTGTTATCGACGCAAACTTCAAAAGCCAGCATCTGTGATGGTATGGGGGTGCATTAGTGCCCAAGGCATGGGTAACTTACACATCTGTGAAGGCACCATTAATGCTGAAAGGTACATACAGGTTTTGGAACAACATATGCTGCCATCTAAGCGCCGTCTTTTTCATGGATGCCCCTGCTTATTTCAGCAAGACAATGCCAAGCCACATTCAGCACATGTTACAACAGCGTGGCTTCGTAAATAAAAAAAAGAGTGCGGGTACGTTCCTGGTCCGCCTGCAGTCCAGACCTGTCTCCCATCAAAAATGTGTGGCGCATTATGAAGCGTAAAATACGACAGCGGAGACCCCGGACTGTTGAATAACTGAAGCTCTACATAAAACAAGAATGGGAAAGAATTCCACTTTCAAAGCTTCAACAATTAGTTTCCTCAGTTCCCAATCATTTATTGAGTGTTGTTAAAAGAAAAGGTGATGTAACACAGTGGTGAACATGCCCTTTCCCAACTACTTTGGCACGTGTTGCAGCCATGAAATTCTAAGTTAATTATTATTTGCAAAAAAAAAATAAAGTTTATGACTTTGAACATCAAATATGTTGTCTTTGTAGTGCATTCAATTGAATATGGGTTGAAAAGGATTTGCAAATCATTGTATTCCGTTTATATTTACATCTAACACAATTTCCCAACTCATATGGAAACGGGGTCTGTATTTCGATATTTTGTAAAAAATAAATAAAAATAATGCTGAAAACAGACACATTTTTTACATATATTTAAAGACAAAAATTTGTGTCAGATTTGTGGTATGGGTGACACAATGCACTATTATTAGGTATTACGCGTGCGGCTACAGGGCCATTTTTTGTTTCTATTTTTATAAGGTTTTTTTTATTCTTTTTTTTTTTTTTTTTATGAGGGAACTCTCCTGAAGGAATCAATAAAGTACTATATATCTATTTGCGGACCTAAACAAAAATTTTGTTGACCCACAACAACATATTGTCGAAAAAAACATCAGTAAACATTGAGGAAAAAAAGAGTGAAAAGGCATAATGAAATGAAAATACGCTGACATTTTGATAATAACTAATAATAATACAACGTGACAGTTATAACACAAAGCTGACACTAAGATTTGATATATAATGTCTGTAACATTTATTTTTACAAAATAAAAAAATATCAAAATGTCCCCAGCATACATTTTGTAAAAATGTTTTTATTAATTATCAGCTGTTTTCTCATTACATTTTTGCTCATTTAAGTTTTGGGCTTACAAAACTCAAGCTCCGGGCCGCACTTTGGACACCCCTGAACTTAACTATCAAACGTATCGTATTTCAATTTGAGAATCAGAGCATGAAGAACCGGTATCGGCGGTATCGATATTTCGGTATCGACCTGCACACCACTACTAACTTATACCAGGAGATGGAAAGAAACACATTAAAAGACGTTTTTTGCGGCCTTTTTTGTTTTTTTGTTTTTTTAACCTGTGGGAGGATTCCTAGCAGGCACGAGACATTGATACAACGTTGATTATACATACATGTACTTTAAAACTGACTTTGAAACAACGTTGCAAAATAGTTGTATTTGCTAATTGAGACAATCTTGGTGTTTAACATTGTTGGTTGGGCAATGACCAAATTTTAATGGTCAAATCAACGTCAGAACCCAACATTGATTAAACATTATCCAAAAGCATGTTGTTTCAATGTTATGTTTAAGTTGCTCAACATCAGAACCTAATTCAACAAGTTCTCAACGTTCTTTTAATGTCTTGTGTCTGCTGGGATATGATTAGTTCTTCATCTAAAAAGGAATATATGAACATCCCATCAGTCGGCATCCCAGTGTGAGCAGACACTGTACAGTAAGTGATTATTTAATTATGCTCGTAGTTTGTATTTTTTGTTTAGCACTTAGCAATACCGCTGCATGATGCTTATGCATGATGCTTATGCTTGATGCACACTAGTGTTGTTGAAGGGAAACGCAAACGATGTGATGCACATGTGAAATGAATACACCGCCGAATGCTTAAAATGAGCAAAATACGTAAATATTACATGTTATTATGAATGTGTCTGTTACTATATTACATATACACTTACAGCAGGGGTCCTCAAACTTTTTGACTCGGTGGGGGGCTGCATTGGGTTAAAACAATTTGGCCAGGGGCCAGGCTGAATATATATATATATATATATATATATATATATATATATATATATATATATATATATATATATATATATTAGGGATGTCCGATAATATCGGACTGCCGATATTATCGGCCGATAAATGCTTTAAAATGTGATATCGGAAATTATCGGTATCGGTTTCAAAAAGTAAAATGTATGACTTTTTAAAACGCCGCTGTACGGAGTGGTAAACGAACCTTAAAGGCACTGCCTTTGCATGCCGGCCCAATCACACAATATATGCGGCTTTTCACACACACAAGTGAATGCCATACATACTTGGTCAACAGCCATACAGGTCACACTGAGGGTGGCCGTATAAACAACTGTTACAAATATGTGCCACACTGTGAACCCACACCAAACAAGAATGACAAACACACTTCAGGGGAACATCCGCACCGTAACACAACATAAACACAACAGAACAAATACCCAGAACCCCTTGCAGCACTAACTCTTCCGGGACGCTACAATATACACCCCCTGCTACCCCCCCCCCCCCACCTCAACCCCACCCCCTCAACCTCCTCATGCTCTCTCAGGGAGAGCATGTCCCAAATTCCAAGCTGCTGTTTTGAGGCATGTTAAAAAAAATAATGCACTTTGTGACTTCAATAATAAATATGGCAGTGCCATGTTAGCATTTTTTCCATAACTTGAGTTGATTTATTTTGGAAAACCTTGTTACATTGTTTAATGCATCCAGCGGGCCATCACAACAAAATTAGGCATAATAATGTGTTAATTCCACGACTGTATATATATATCGGTTGATATCGGAATCGGTAATTAAGAGTTGGACAATATCGGAATATTGGCAAAAAAAGCCATTATCGGACATGTCTAATATTAATATTAATATTAATATATATATATATATATATATATACACACACACGTTAGGTCAGAAAAAAACACAGAGGCTATATTTTGACATTTTGAATCCTGCTAAACAGGCTTGTAGGGATGATATAGCCTCTGTATGTTTTCCTGACCAATCGTATATTCCGCTCTACCCCGGTATTGAGCACTGTATAACGGATAAACCACAGAAACCTCGAATATATATATTAAAATATATATATATATATATATATATATATATATATATATATTCCTCGCGCACTAATTGAGTGAAAGAGCGCGCACTTGCCGCTGATGATGTCATGTATCGATGGGAAAATGCATTTTTGGACAATATGATTTGCCTGAGCGCCTAGGAGACACCGAGAGTAACAAGCAGTAGAAAATGGATTAGAAAGGACAGATTAAAAATAATAACAATTAAAAATAAAAACATATATATATTTTTTTTTTTACTTGATTTTGGACACTGGCGGGCTGTATCTGGCCCACGGGCCGTAGTTTGGGGACCACTGACTTAGTGTGTATTTAAAACCACGATGGAGGCATATGGATGTATTTTTGAGCACCGTATAGGTGGAATAGAGCGGCTCTCCTCGGCTCTATCGTTAGCTAACTTTTGCTAGTGTTTATTTATGAATTAGACTGCAGAAAAAATATATAGTTCTCCTTTTTTAAAGTGCGTTGCATTTTTAAGACCGGTATCATTCTCATTTACTGATATAACTGTCATTTTCAAGGTTATTTCTCCACTTTTGAACACTACACAACAATCATGTATTCGATGCCAGGGGGTGTACTTGGTTGTGGTCTACGCCATTAAGCATAGGCAGCAACTTCAAGGACCTACAATATGATGCGTTCAGGACCTGCAACACGTTTTGTACACAAGTCTTCCACGCAACACCGAATAAAAAATAAAAAATAAAATAAAGTACCTAGGGAACATGTGCACGTACCTGCCGTCAAACTCCGCTGCCGTTCCGAACCACAAGCCGGAGAACAAGATGAACTTTATGCGGGAGTCCATGTCGGCTGCTATAGTCCACAGGAATGGTGATAAACCCGAGCAGGATCCTCTTGCCGCTAGACTAAAACCAAATAAATCCCAAAGGGCGACGTTAGAGCAGAGTAATAATGTTCGGCGAGGGGAAGAGAGCACAGCTCCCTCTCTCGCCCTCCTCGTCCTCACAAGTTCACTCCGCCGCCACTCAGTCACACCTTATACGGCGGGAGCGCGCCCGTGCCTTTAAAACGTGACGTCACCGGGCGCGGGCACGAGGAGCAGGCTCAAACGGAGATGGGCGTGGACCACCCAGGTAGAAGGTGAGGACGTGGAATGGAAAGGTGATGCCCAGAGATTAGTCGGCTCCTAAAAAAAACCATTTGACATAACTGCACATTTATTGTAAAATAGTTTTGTCATACTTTACTTTTTTCGGACAAGAGATTGAGTGATTGGGGATTATCTCCAGACGACTTTACTTCCGGTCTGGATGCTTCATATATAATTATTATTTACATCAAATTAGGTTTGTTAGAGCATCAAGTGGTGTTTATTGATTTATTTTATTACTATTCCTGTTTATTTATTAACTGCATTGAGTTCCCACTTTATGTACATATATCAAACAATACATTTCTCATAACTGATATTGTACATATAGTGTATGTGTTGTATAACAATGCTATTTAAATATGCATCTGAAAAACAAAATGCTTATTAGATAATTATTTGTTTCACAGCACTAAAATATGTTTCGCCTTTGTTGTGAGGACTTTAAAAAAACAATCCGAACATTTGACATTGAACAACATTTGCAATGTTAGATCTGAATATAAATATGCTTTCGTATTATTTATAAAAAATATAGATATTTTTTAAAAATGGTTTTCATTTAATTGGACCGCGACCCCGAACGGGACAAGCGGTAGAAAATGGATGGATGGATGGATGGACTGTGATTACATTAACTATAATAACACTACATACAGTATTTGAAAAAAAAAAAAAGAAAAAAAAAGAAAAAGTCCCACAGATGATATAGTACAAAATAACAATACAACAACGCGATTCGGTACAATGAAAATGTCATGACATGGACTTTTACGCAAATTACTGCGAGGATTGTTTTCCCGTAAGGCAAACGAACTTGACTGGACATGGCGTGCAGGTAAAAACATGATTTATTCTTGACTCAAAAGTACTACAAAAACAAAAGGCGCACACACCAGGCGGAGACACAAACTTGGCGCAGGGTACAAAAACTAACACTTAAACAGACTAAGGACATGAAACAAAAAACACTTACTGTGACGAGAACTATGGCATGGACCGAGCAAAAACAAGAGATCCAACATGGGCAGAGCAAGAGATGAATAATGTCAACAAGGACTTTGAGATGGGTAGAGCAAAAACAGAGTATCAATAGAGTCATCAGAGTATCAGGAGTAATGTCGCCAGGCCGACTACCTGGCAACTACAGGCTTAAATAATAGTCTCATGATTAGTGACAGGTGCGTGAGTCCAAATGAGTCAGGTGAAACCAATGAGTTGTCATGGAATCTAAAACAAACCAGGGTGCGCAAACATGTATTAAAAGAGTCAAAAAACCAACAGAACATAACCAAACAAAACATGACAGAACATGACAGAAAATGCATCTCCCCACGTTGTTTCATGGATAAAAATGATTAAATTTGACACGCTTTTCATTGGGTGGTAAAATTAAAAAAAAAAAAAAAAAAGTCTCAGAAAAATATTTAATTTTGTTCTAATGTGCATGTCAAATAAATAAAAAAAGAGAAACTTTGAACAGAAATTTTCATGGATTATAATGCAACATCTGGCTTTTCATGCATTGAGAACAAAAAAAAACAACATTTATATTATATTAAATCTGAACAGAAATGTTTGTATATTCTTTATTTCACAAATAACATTAGAATAGGCCGACAAGCATGTGGCGACTTGGTCACATGTTTATGCGGAGGTCGTTCTCCCAAGATGCAGACGGAAAACTCCGGCCAAAGCGTGCAGGTAGGAAATGATTTATTTGAATAAATCATGTAGGAACAACAGGAGAAACAAAAGCGTGCCGATAGCACGGGTGGCAAATGTATAATAGACTGTATTTATATTATTCACATGTGAATTATGCTGTATAATAGACTGTATTTATATTATTCACATGTGAATAATGCTGTATAATAGACTGTATTTATATTATTCACATGTGAATCATGCTGTATAATAGACTGTGTTTATATTATTCACATGTGAATAATGCTGTATAATAGACTGTATTCATATTATTCACATGTGAATAATGCTGTATAATAGACTGTATTTATATTATTCACATGTGAATAATACTGTATAATAGACTGTATTTATATTATTCACATGTGAATTATGCTGTATAATAGACTGTATTTATATTATTCACATATGAATAATGCTGTATAATAGACTGTATTCATATTATTCACATGTGAATAATGCTGTATAATAGACTGTATTTATATTATTCACATGTGAATAATACTGTATAATAGACTGTATTTATATTATTCACATGTGAATTATGCTGTATAATAGACTGTATTTATATTATTCACATGTGAATAATGCTGTATAATAGACTCTATTTATATTATTCACATGTGAATAATGCTGTATAATAGACTGTATTTATATTATCCACATGTGAATTATGCTGTATAATAGACTGTATTTACTATATTATTCACATGTGAATTATGCTGTATAATAGACTGTATTTATATTATTCACATGTGAATTATGCTGCATAATAGACTGTTTTTATATTATTCACATGTGAATAATGCTGTATAATAGACTGTATTTATATTATTCACATGTGAATAATGCTGTATAATAGACTGTATTTATATTATTCACATGTGAATAATGCTGTATAATAGACTGTATTTATATTATTCACATGTGAATAATGCTGTATAATAGACTGTATGTATATTATTCACATGTGAATAATGCTATATAATAAACTGTATTTATATTATTCACATGTAAAAAATATTTAAGTGTTTATTGTTTATTGTGAGCGAACGGTGGTGCTGAATTTCCCCCAGGGATCAAAAAAGTACTTTCTATTCTATTCAAAAACTAAGGAAGAGTTTAGCGTGGAAGTTAGCATACAAACAAGGAATCAAAAGTCATAACACACTACTTAGCGTACGGGTTGCATGGAAGCAAGTAGAAGGCGTCGTCACTGTTGCGCAATGCAACAAGGAAGCCAGACTGATTGTAGAAAGAAACGGGAATAAGTAGCTCTCTGATTAGTGCCCAGGAGCAGGTGAGCGTCCCAAACACTAATCAGAGGCAGGTGTAATTTCTGTAAGTGTAAACATTTGTAGTTTTCTTGTGTGAATAGATTAACACTAAACCTTCTATTTTATGTATGTTAAGTACACAATGGACGTTATACTTTTGTATGTTTATACACTATATTGCCAAAAGTATTTGGCCACCCATCCAAATGATGAGAATCAGGTATCCTAATCACTTGGCCTGGCCACAGGTGTATAAAATCAAGCACTTAGGCATGGAGACGGTTTCTACAAACATTTGTGAAAGGATCTCAGTGATTTCCAGCGTGGAACTGTCATAGGATGCCACCTGTGCAACAAATCCAGTCGTGAAATTTCCTCGCTCCTAAATATTCTAAAGTCAACTGTCGGCTTTATTATGAGAAAATGGAAAAGTTTGGGAACAACAGCAACTCAGCCACTAAGTGGTAGGCCACGTAAACTGACAGAGAGGGGTCAGCGGATGCTGAAGCGCATAGTGCAAAGACTTTCTGCACAGTCAGTTGCTACACAGCTCCAAACTTCATGTGACCTTCCAATTAGCCCACATACAGTACGCAGAGAGCTTCATGGAATAGGTTTCCATGCCTGAGCAGCTGCATCTAAGCCATACAACACCAAGTCCAATGCAAAGCGTGGGATGCAGTGGTGTAAAGCGTCGCCACTGGACTCTAGAGCAGTGGAGACGCCTTCTCTGGAGTGATGAATCACGCTTTTCATCTGGCAATCTGATAGACAAGTCTGGGTTTGGAGGTTGCCAGGGGAAAGGTACATTTCGGACTGCAATGTGCCGAGTGTGAAATTTGGTGGAGGAGGAATTATGGTGTGGTATTGTTTTTCAGGAGTTGCGCTTGGCCCCTTAGTTCTAGAGAAAGGAACTTTGAATGCTCCAGGATACCAAAACATTTTGGACAATTCCATGCTCCCAACCTTGTGGGAACAGTTTGGAGCGGGCCCCTTCCTCTTCCAAAATGACTGTGCACCAGTGCACAAAGCAAGATCCATAAAGACATGGATGACAGAGTCTGGTGCGGATGAACTTGACTGGCCTGAACAGAGTCCTGACCTGAAACTCGATAGAACACCTTTGGGATGAATTAGAACGGAGACTGAGAGCCAGGCCAACATCAGTGTGTGACCTCACCAATGCACTTTTGGAAGAATGGTCAAATTCCTATAAACACACTCCGCAACCTTGTGGACAGCCTTCCCAGAAGAGTTGAAGCTGTAATAGCTGCAAAAAGTGGACCGACATCATATTGAACCCTATGGGTTAGGAATGGGATGGCACGTCAAGTTCATATGTGAGTTTGGCAATATAGTGTATGTTTAGCCATACAAACCTAAATGAAGGAAGAAGAATAAAGAAAAAAAACCGAGGAAGGAAATTAATGCAAAAGAAGGAACATCAGTCCCCATCAACACTTTCAGAGCTACTGTTTCTTCATGTTGTTAACTAGCTGCACACGCTGGAAACGAGTAATATGAGCAGTAAAATGAATTTAATGAAAGTGCAGTGTGAAAGCCAATGTGTTTACTTTGTGATTAAGTAAACAGAGTCTCAAAGGAATATAACCCGCGTAGGCACTTTCTGACGAAACATCCACATTTCAATGTCGGGCCCCTGAGTCCTTGGACTCTTGAAACTGCGACCCTTTTCATTATGTAGTAGAATAACCCTGCTATACACCTTACATGCACAAGTAGCAGTAGAAATAGGGCTTGTTTTCAAATCGTCATGAATTTTCATGTATGTATACAATAATACACTGCTACAATAAGACTGGATGTCAGTTCGGAATACCTTACCATCCTTCCAGGTGAATACATAGAAAGCGGCTTGAAGAAGGTCTGTAAAATATAATCAATGCTCCGACCTAAGAACCACCATTACATGATGTAATATAAGGTAGGGCTGCATCTAACAATTAATTTGATAATCAATTAAGCTGTCGATTATTACTTCGATTAATCGATTGCCGTATTTTTCGGAGTATAAGTCGCACCTGCCGAAAATGCATAATAAAGAAGGAAAAAAACATATATAAGTTGCACTGGAGCCCGGCCAAACTATGAAAAAAACTGCGACTTATAGTCCGAAAAATACGGTAATAATCGGATAAAAGAGACAAACTACATTTCTATCCTTTCCAGTATTTTATTGGGGAAAAAAACAGCATACTGGCACCATACTTATTTTGATTATTGTTTCTCAGCTGTTTGTAAATGTTGCAGTTTATAAATAAAGGTTGATAAAAAAAAATAATTAAAAAAATAAAATTTAAGAATTTAAAAAAAGTAGCGGACAATGTTCCGTACCTCTATTGTCGAGGCGGCCGATTGGAGCTGTGGCCGCAAGGTGGTTGGTGCCTGTCGTGGCGGTAATCCTAGAACCCGTTGGTGGACGCCGGCGGTGAGGGATGCCGTCAGGCTGAAGGAGTCGTCCTATCGGGTTCTTTTGGCTCATGGGACTCCTGAGGCAGCAGACGGGTACCGACAGGCCAAGCGGTGTGCGGCTTCAGCGGTCGCGGAGGCAAAAACTCGGACATGGGAGGAGTTCGGGGAGGCCATGGAAAAAGACTTCCGGACGGCTTCGAAGCAATTCTGGACCACCTTCCGCCGCCTCAGGAAGGGGAAGCAGTGCAGTGTCAACACCGTGTATGGTGGGGATGGTGCTCTGCTGACCTCGACTGCGGATGTTGTGGATAGGTGGAGGGAATACTTCGAAGACCTCCTCAATCCTACCAGCACGTCTTCCTATAAGGAAGCAGGGCCTGGGGAATCTGTGGTGGGCTCTCCTATTTCTGGGGCTGAGGTTGCCGAGGTAGTTAAAAAGCTCCTTGGTGGGAAGGCCCCGGGGGTTGATGAGATCCGCCCGGAGTTCCTTAAGGCTCTGGATGTTGTGGGGCTGTCTTGGTTGACAAGACTCTGCAACATCGCGTGGACATCGGGGGCGGTACCTCTGGATTGGCAGACCGGGGTGGTGGTTCCTCTCTTTAAGAAGGGGAGCCGGAGGGTGTGTTCCAACTATCGTGGGATCACACTCCTCAGCCTTCCCGGTAAGGTCTATTCAGGTGTACTGGAGAGGAGGCTACGCCGGATAGTCGAACCTCGGATTCAGGAGGAACAGTGTGGTTTTCGTCCTGGTCGTGGAACTGTGGACCAGCTCTATACTCTCGGCAGGGTCCTTGAGGGTGCATGGGAGTTTGCCCAACCAGTCTACATGTGCTTTGTAGACTTGGAGAAGGCATTCGACCGTGTACCCCGGGAAGTCCTGTGGGGAGTGCTCAGAGAGTATGGGGTAACGGACTGTCTTATTGTGGCGGTTCGCTCCCTGTATAATCAGTGTCAGAGCTTGGTCCGCCTTGCCGGCAGTAAGTCGGACACGTTTCCAGTGAGGGTTGGACTCCGCCAAGGCTGCCCTTTGTCACCGATTCTGTTCATAACCTTTATGGACAGAATTTCTAGGCGCAGTCAGGGCGTTGAGGGGATCTGGTTTGGTGGCTGCAGGATTAGGTCACTGCTATTTGCAGAGGATGTGGTCCTGATGGCTTCCTCCGGCCAAGATCTTCAGCTATCACTGGATCGGTTCGCAGCCGAGTGTGAAGCGACTGGGATGGGAATCAGCACCTCCAAGTCCGAGTCCATGGTTCTCTCCCGGAAAAGGGTGGAGTGCCATCTCCGGGTTGGGGAGGAGATCTTGCCCCAAGTGGAGGAGTTCAAGTACCTCGGAGTCTTGTTCACGAGTGGGGGAAGAGTGGATCGTGAGATCGACAGGCGGATCGGTGCGGCGTCTTCAGTAATGCGGACGCTGTATCGATCCGTTGTGGTGAAGAAGGAGCTGAGACGGAAGGCAAAGCTCTTGATTTACCGGTCGATCTACGTTCCCATCCTCACCTATGGTCATGAGCTTTGGGTCATGACCGAAAGGACAAGATCACGGGTACAAGCGGCCGAAATGAGTTTCCTCCGCCGAGTGGCGGGTCTCTCCCTTAGAGATAGGGTGAGAAGCTCTGTCATTCGGGGGGAGCTCAAAGTAAAGCCGCTGCTCCTCCACATCGAGAGGAGCCAGATGAGGTGGTTCGGGCATCTGGTCAGGATGCCACCCGAACGCCTCCCTAGGAAGGTGTTTCGGGCACGTCCGACCGGTAGGAGGCCACGGGGAAGACCCAGGACACGCTGGGAAGACTATCTGTCCCGGCTGGCTTGGGAACGCCTCGGGATCCCCCGGGAGGAGCTGGACGAAGTGGCTGGGGAGAGGGAAGTCTGGGCTTCCCTGCTTAAGCTGCTGCCCCCGCGACCCGACCTCGGATAAGCGGAAGAAGATGGATGGATGGATGGATGGATGGATAAAAAAAGTAGCCTCTGCGCATGCGCATCGCATAGATCCAACGAATCGATGACTAAATTAATCGCCAACTATTTTTGTAATCAATTTTAATCTATTTAATCGATTAGTTGTTGCAGTCCTACTATAAGGCACACGGAAGTGTTTTAAATGTAGAAAAAATATCATATGACCCCTTTAAATTGATGTCCCGCTGTATATGACATACCGTACACAGTAGGCTTGCCTGAACATAATGACACTCATTTCTATGATGGGGTTGGTTGTCACAATGTGTCAGTTAAATACTTCTCTGTTTCAAGGAATGATAAAATGAAAGGGATATACACATGTCAAACCAACACTAAGCTTCAATTTATGAAAGATGTGATGAGCAATTGACATTACAATAAAAAACCAACCCCATTTTCCCTTGAATGCACAATTTCAACAACTACCTTTTTTTTTTTTTTACATCATCAGGTGCCTCATGTACCATATTTTCCAGACCTTAGGGCGGACCGGATTATAAGGCGCATTAAAGGAGTCATATTTTTTATTTTTTTAAATTGAAAACACTTTCTTGTGGTCTACATAACATGTAATGGTGGTTCTTTGGTCAAAATGTTGCATAGATTATGTTTTACAGATCATCTTCAAGATGCTTTCTGACAGTCGCTTCCGGATGCGCCGTTTTGTGGGCGGTCTTAATTACGTGGCTCACCTTTGGCAGCGTCTTCTCCCCGTCATCTTTGTTGTAGCGGTGTAGCGTGCAAGGACAGGGGTGGAAGAAGTGTTAAAAGATGGAGATAACTGTTTTAATGACATTCAGACTTTACTTCAATCAATAACGGAGCAGCATCTCCTCATCTGTAGCTTACTAGTGCAATAACAACGACGGAAATGTGTCCCGTGAAAATGTATCCGACTGTAACTCTGTGATACCTAAAGTTCCTTGAGTGAATAATGTAAACTCACTACACCGGTATGTTTTAGCGCTTTCATGGCAGATATAAGTAAGAACTTTACACTACTTTATATTAAAAATGGCAACTAGAGATGTCCGATAATATCGGGCTGCCGATATTATCGGCCGATAAATGCTTTAAAATGTAATATCGGAAATTATCGGTATCAGTTTCACAAAGTAAAATGTATGACTTTTTAAAACGCCGCTGTACGGAGTGGTACACGGACGTAGGGAGAAGTACAGAGCGCCAATAAACCTTAAAGGCACTGCCTTTGCGTGCCGGCCCAATCACACAATATATGCGGCTTTTCACACACACAAGTGAATGCAAATCATACTTAGTCAACAGCCATACAGGTCACACTGAGGGTGGCCGTATAAACAACTTTAACACTGTTACAAATATGCGCCACACTGTGAACCCACACCAAACAAGAATGACAAACACATTTTGGGAGAACATCCACACCGTAACACAACAGAACAAATACCCAGAACCCCTTGCAGCACTAACTCTTCCGGGACGCTACAATATACACCCCCCGCAAACCTTCAAAACCTCAACCCCGCCCCCCTCAACCTCCTCATGCTCTCTCAGGGAGAGCATGTCCCAAATTCCAAGCTGCTGTTTTGAGGCATGTTAAAAAAAATAATGCACTTTGTGACTTCAATAATAAATATGGCAGTGCCATGTTGGCATTTTTTTTTTCCATAAATTGAGTTGATTTATTTTGGAAAACCTTGTTACATTGTTTAATGCATCCAGCGGGGCATCACAACAAAATTAGGCATAATAATGTGTTAATTCCACGACTGTATATATCGGTATCGCTTGATATCGGAATCGGTAATTAAGAGTTGGACAATATCGGAATATCGGATGTTGGCAAAAAAGCCATTATCGGACATCTCTAATGGCAACAGTAGAGGATGAATGTCCCAATATATATATATACAGTATATATATATATATATATATATATATATATATATATATATAAATCTGTGCTGTCGAGCCAATCAGACAAATCAAATTGTATTGTAGATCCCCAAATCTGCTGTACAAATGTACATTACAAAAGAGAAGTGTGATATTTCTCTTGTTGCCTTGTTTGTATTTGACTTGATTAAATGTTTGGGTTTAATTCTATTAAACAAAACCAGTTTTCTTTTTAGTAATTTAGAAATTTACCAGAGCTGTAGGACTGGCACACAGTGTTATTTGAATGTATTGATTTTGAATCGACAATCGATTCTGAATTGAATTGTTACCCCCAAGAATCGTGTGGTGCCCAAATATTCACAGCCCTAGTATCTCATTTTACCCCTAATGGTTTAACAGAGCATATTTATTTGTCTATATTTTTCACAATTACTACTCATATTGAATAAAAAATGCTCATGGGTCAGAAGAATAGGTTTGTCTTTCATGCTTGTCACTCACCGCCCCACACGCTGGGAGCGAGAGCACATACACAAAAGCAGATCGCTATCATTAGCGGACGACACACAAAGCCAATGCGCGTGCAAATGTTACATACGAGCGCAGTTCTGTCATTGTATGCTGAAAGCCCTAAATTGTTAAGATATTATACCTAAATCATTCACGTAAAGGTTGCAAATAGCCCCTTTTAGTGGGGACCCACTGGATTTTCACCCACCTGTGGGTCCTGGGGAATCACTACACGGAGACTCTAATGCATACTTTTATTACAAGTCGTATAAATTATTGTAACGCCCTGCTTTATGGTCTTCCTAAAATACTCCAACATTCAGCGACACGTGTCCTGACGAAGACCAGATGGCGGGCTCACATTACACCAGTTTTAAAATCTCTGCATTGGCTCCCCGTGTGTTTCAGGATTAATTTTAAGGTTCTTCTTAGGGTTTATGAATGTTTTTATGGTATTGGGCCTTCTTATTTTTCAGATTTGCTTTTACCCTAAGAGGCTTCCCAGGCCCTGAGATCCTCCGGCACTCATACATTAATTATTCCAAAAGTCAGGACACAAAGTCACGGGATGGCCTCGTTCCACCATTATGGAACATTATGGAACAGCTTGCCGGAGGACCTCAGGGCTGCGGAGAACGTTCATGTTCATATGGTGTGGGGTTGTTTTTCAGGAGTTGGGCTTGGCCCCTTAGTTCCAGTGAAAGGAACTTTGAATGCTCCAGGATACCAAAACATTTTGGACAATTCCATGCTCCCAACCTTGCACCAGTGCACAAAGCAAGGTCCATGGATGACAGAGTCTGGTGTGGATGAACTTGACTGGCCTGCACAGAGTCCTGACCTGAACCCGATAGAACACCTTTGGGATGAATTAAAACAAAGACTGAGAGCCAGGCCTTCTCGACCAAAATCAGTGTGTGACCTCACCATTGCGCTTTTGGAAGAATGGTGGAAAATTCCGCAACCTTGTGGACAGCTTTCCCAGAAGAGTTGAAGCTGTAATAGCTGCAAAAGGTGGACCGACATCATATTGAACCCTATGGGTTAGGAATGGGATGGCACTTTAAGTTCATATGTGAGTCAAAGCAGGTGGCCAAATACTTTTGGCAATATTGTGTAGTATAACTTGACTACAAAAAGCTGCGCGACAAGCATTCTTAATTGAGGGTTGCAGTAGGCCTGTGTTTGTATGTGTTAATATGTACGTTGTGTGAGTGTTAATAATAATGTGTTATTTAAAACACTTCATCTTGCTCCTATTTTTTTCCCACTTATTGGCACCTGTGCCCCCTCGTGAAAAAGCTCAGCGTGCAGCTCTGCATCATGCATGCCACCAACGCTCCCTCTAAGGTGCGCGCCTGTGCAATTGCGCACTGCTCAAGCGTCCTCTGCGCACGGCAAATCTATGCCACGAATAAAATCAAATAAAAAAATAAGCGCATAACAATTTTCGACACACGGACACGACAGAGAAAACAGTTTTCGTCATCATTGTTCAAATATTGTAAACTCTGTCGAGACGCTTTGAGGACATGAATTCCATCCATCACTTTACTGAGCAAAACTCTTTTTAACACATCACCAAAACATTACTAAAAAAAATGATATCTAGCAAAAGTGGTCATTTTCTGCAGTACAAACCAGAACAAAAGCAACTTTGTTATATCAACAGCAGCCGCTCGCTCTTTCTTACTTGCGCCAACACATGCACTTATGGCACTTAGCCAGTGATGCGTTTACAGCCACACAAAAAGTCGGACAACTCCAACACCACACATAAAGTGTCATTCTAGGTTGTTACACTATGATTTACCAATCAAATGTGTGCTTATTCTAGTGTAATTTATTAGGAATCTTAATTTATAAATAGTAATCATGAAATGCTGTTAGTATATTAAATAAATACTAATAAAAATATATTTTTTACAAACAGAAAGTGGCTGGAATGTACACATGATCCCCTGCTTACATCTCATTGTGCAACATGTGAATGTTTTAATGGGAACTAAATGCAATGTCTGAAAGGGGTACACATTATTTCCAAAGCAGGACCTCCACCCAGACAAACAATACAAGTACCGTATTTTTCGGACTATAAGTCGCAGTTTTTTTCATAGTTTATGAAAGTTGCCTAATGTCATACTTGCCAACCTTGAGACCTCTGATTTCGGGAGGTGGAGGGTGGGGGCGTGGTCGGGGGCAGGGCGGGGCGTGGTTAAGAGGGGAGGAGTATATTGACAGCTAGAATTCACCAAGTCAAGTATTTCATACATATTATAATATATATATATATATATATATATATATATAGAGAGAGAGAGAGAGAGAGAGAGAGAGAGAGATCTACATCCTGAAAATATGCAAACAAAACTGTGTTTAGATAATTGATACTTCAAACTTGCTTAAATAAATATTAAGGAATATAACATAACTTGGCTTCTGAGAGTTTCAAAATGTAATGAATAAAATGCTAAAGTTGTTGATAAACAAGCAATTATTTTGATAATTAATTATGGTCATTTTAAATGAAATATTATGATAATTTAAAATCAATTATTTCAAATGTTTATTTTAATGTATAATTCTATAGCTGGATGTAATAAGGAGTCAGGAAAAAATATGCCTAATGGTTTTTTCCTTCTTTATTATGCATTTTCGGCAGGTGCGACTTATACTCCGGTGCGACTTATACTCGGAAAAATACGGTACACAGTTCATGAAAAACAATATTTTTTGTTATTGTCATTGTAAGTGGGCCTAAACACTTATATTAGAAATGGAAATGACTGCTGTCATCTGATTATAATAATAGGAGAATGTTGTCTGTCTATCTGTGTTGGCCCTGCGATGAGGTGGGGACTTGTTCAGGGTGTACCCTGCCTTCCGCCTGAATGCAGCTGAGATAGGCTCCAGCAACCCCGAAAGGGACAAGCGGTAGAAAATGGATGGATGGATGGAGATTTAACTTATTTAGTCAGGTTTGGGACAGGTGTGCTGCTGGTGTAGCCACAGTGTGCACGTCTGATGTTGCTCACATGGGCTTCACTGAATGCTCAGGGAGTTTTTGCGTTTGCTCACACACATGAAAAATTAGAGGGAACATTGCTTGCCACATAAGTATCAAAAAACGTCCTTGCATCGGGGCTATGGAATCAGAAACATAGTCATCATCGGAGTCATAACAAGACCATAAGAATCACCATAAACTTTAATGACTGTTAGTGCTTCCATGTGTTACTTACATTGAATAGCACATTTTCCAATAAGCCAAATGTTGACCTGACACTAATAATACAATTAAGATGTCCACTTGGCAGAGGCCTGTGCTTGACTTAATGGCATTCTTGTAAAACACGGTCATTAGAGCATCGCTAAAGCAACAAATCTAATAATGACCTAAGACTTTTGCACGGTGCAACAGTCTTTTTGTCAGCATGTATCCAAGCTACCTCCAACCATTAGCACCATTAGTGTGAGGATATAATGAGGGCAACGGAGGACAATGGCCGCCCAGGACGGCCCTTAATGATTCTGCTGGCTGACATTTGAAACACGATACATTTGACTAACACGCCAGAGAGAAATGCCATTGTTTGGCGATGACATTTGTTCCACCTGCAAATCTAATTCAAGAACTCACTGGTTCAAAATGAATCCTTGTTAAAACTGAGTAAGCCTGGAGATTTTCAGTCTCAACTTCATTACGACGTTGGAAATGGGCTTCGTCTGGCGGTGAAGAATAGCAACAAAATCTACATGACTGCCATGCTTCCCCAGACGTTGCGTGCTGGTTGTTTTGGATCCGCACTTGACGTTTCACGGGGCAGAGTGGGGAAATATTGGATGTATTTCGGTATTTGGGTGAACTCATGCTTTATAATGAAGCCTCCAGGGGAGAGGAATTGTGTGTTTAAAAAAAAAAGACATTTGGAAGACAACAGACTGTAGATATTGAGCAGGCCATAGGAGATAAACTGAATAATTACATCAAAAATACCCTAATTTAGCAGAATAGGATTATCTTTGAAAATTTAAATCAGAACTTCTACACTAAAACAAGACCTATTGATTTTGATGGGAAACCCAGGCAAAGATGCTCGAGGTGTCAGGGATAATTGGTCGTTATTGTGACAGTTTTGCTTATATTTGCATGAACCACACAAGAGACATTTTGTGTGTTCTACTCAGTGGCCTAGTGGTTAGCGTGTCCGCCCTGAGATCGGTAGGTTGTGATTTCAAACCCCGGCCGAGTCATACCAAAGACTATAAAAATGGGACCCATTACCTCTCTGCTTGGCACTCAGCATCAAGGGTTGGAATTGGGGGTTAAATCAGCAGAAATGATTCCCGGGTACGGCCACCGCTGCTGCTCACTGCTTCCCTCACTTTCTAGGGGGTGATCAAGGGGATGGGTCAAATGCAGAGGACACATTTCACCACACCTAGTGTGTGTGTGACTATCAGTGGTACTTTAACTTTAACTTACTATGTGGTGCTTTGCAGTGGCGGGCCGTACGTTTCCCACCTAGGCCTTCAGTGATGTCTGACTACCTCTCAAAATACCATAACTTATGTCACCATTGCTGGAGAAATACTATACAGAAAAACATTTACGCACTACTGGGCATTGTACAAAACGGGTTATTTTCTGGCGCATTTAAAAATCAATAAGCCCGCATCAGCAATTAAAACATATTTTATATGGTACTGTCAAAATTAAAATTGCAAATACATATTAAATGTGATAAAAATAAATAAATAAAATATCCAAACTCACATTGCCGGGACAGCTGAGCTAGCTTCCGGGGTTGGCCGACATGGTCTCACAAAATGTAGTTTCTCTTTAAATACCCTTCTTGAAAACGGCCTTGCAAATATATGTCTTGTCTAATCATAAAAGATGCAGACGAGGCATGTTGGCTGACTTCTTAGTTTACTCCACAGCGTGCTCATCAAAAACATCCCGTTGCCGGCATGTCTACATTCAACAACCTAAATGGGGCTACTGCGCATGCTCTTCACTACTGTGGTATGCTGGGTAATGGAGTTCTTATGTTACCTAGCTCATAACATCACAATATATATCTGCCTTAGCCCATCATGAAAGTCTTACTGACAACAACTCGTGATCTGATTGGCTATCGCAACTGTCTGTCAAATGTTTGTGTCTGTTCACTTACAGTGCACAGACGCCTGCATTGTTGATTCTGAAGGCCTCGGGCAGATTTGGTACAGTATGGCAACATAAGCTAGCGGAATTCTGATTGGATAAAAACTCTATAACCTAAAAACAACAGCACTGGAAGGAGCATAATATGACATGAAGAGAACATGAATACTTTTAGATATTTAGGGAAAGTAAATAAAAAATTACTTGTATCTTTAATTATGATCATGACTTTCATTTGGGGTCAAAGGTCATATATTTTACAGTATGGTTTAATTAACTGCAACAATTAATCAATTAGAAAAAAGCTTTAACTTGTATTATGTTGCTTTGACTAACCATTTAATGAGTTTAACTAATAAAAAGTGTATAAAATCTGGACCGCATGGAGTGGCCGGAAACGTTAAAAAACGCAAACATACAGTAGTTTCCGCAAGGCCGCTGTAAAAGACCAAACATGAACGTGGTGGCGTGTGGACGCTGCGAATGTTAAAAAAAAAAAGCAGTTAAAAATATACAGCATTGCCATTTCAATGTTGATGTTTATTTATTAGACAAAAAGAATGACAGACATTTCAAGCATAAAGGTGTTGTTTAATTAAACTATTTTCCTTAAAATTTTAAAAACTTTACCTGATCAGTGGCCTTGTGTTTAGAGTGTCCGCCCTGAGATCGGTAGGTCGTGAGTTCAAATCCCGGCCGGGTCATACCAAAGACTATAAAAATGGGACCCATTACCTCCCTGCTTGGCACTCAGCATCAAGGGTTGGAATTGGGGGTTAAATCACCAAATGATTCCCGAGCGTGGCCACAGCTGCTGCTCACTGCTCCCCTCACCTCCCAGAGGGTGGAACAAGGGGATGGGTCAAATGCAGAGAGTAATTTTACCACACATAGTTTGTATGTGGCTATCAGTGGTACTTTAACTTTAAGTATTGAGACTATAAAGCTGGGTTTTATCCGATTGACCAATATTTCGGACAACATCAATAGATTACTGGATTACTAAAATAATCGATAGCTGCAGATAGCTGTTACACAGATATAGACAATTTCGAAAAGATTACACATGGTGGCCAATGAGATGCATCTCTTCAATTTGGAAGTTAATATTAATTGTCCATCTTCACTGATTAAAATATTACAAGAGCATGGTTTTTAAAATAGCTGCATTCAGGCGGAAGGCGGGGTACACCCTGGACA
The DNA here is from genome assembly GCF_033978685.3 of Nerophis lumbriciformis. Taxonomy (NCBI): domain Eukaryota; kingdom Metazoa; phylum Chordata; class Actinopteri; order Syngnathiformes; family Syngnathidae; genus Nerophis; species Nerophis lumbriciformis. The sequence continues at coordinate 15,850,022 of NC_084572.2, read as the reverse complement.
AGTCGCCACCTCATCGCAGGGCCAACACAGATAGACAACATTCACACTCACATTCACACACTAGGGACCATTTAGTGTTGCCAATCAACCTATCCCCAGGTGCATGTCTTTGGATTAGTCCAGGGTGTACCCCGCCTACCGCCCGAATGCAGCTGAGATAGGCTCCAGCACCCCCCGCGACCCCACAAGGGACAAGCGTTAGAAAATGGATGGATGGATGGAAAATCCAGATATCAAAAAATAAAAAAGGTAAGTATCCATGTGACGCACCTACAGTAAGCTCAGGTTCGTCCAATTAGTGAGCGCTATCTTGCACGTGGGGCTTTCCTATCAACATGTTGTTCTTGGGCGAGCACGTGTCCGGCTCCATGGTCATCACCTGCACCTGGTAACCGTGCGACTGCGCAGCCCATGAGCGGTCCAAGTCCACCAGGCCCATGCACTGCTTCCCTGCCATCAAACCACACAGAAAGGTTTTTTTCAAAATGTGTTACAATGAGCATCTTCTCAGAGACTAGAACACGGTTGGTTCCTCCCATTCTGCCTGAAAAACTCTTTTTCTCAAGTTTATTTTGTGAGTTTCTTGCTCAGACTATTTACCGTCTCACTGTAATAGGTAAACATCCATTTATTTAGCCTTCAAAGATAGCTTCGCACATTTTTACCAATGCTTTCCTTTATTTTTTCTCAAAATGTTGTCGTTACCTCATACTCTGAAAATCTCTTTTAAGGCTCATGTTTTTATTCTCGTACACACGCACACACACACACACACACACACACACACACACACACACACACACACACACACACACACACACACACACACACACACACACACACACACACACACACACACACACTTACCATTGTGCATCAATGCCAATCTTGAAGTGGACCACCAAACATTAGCTACAGCTATATTAGTGCATAGACTCTAAAAAATGTATCCTTGAATCAATATTTTCTAAGAATTGTAACGCAACTGTACACTGTCCTTTATTAGAATTGATAAAAAGCAGAGGCATTAGTTGATTTAGGGCAGCTATTTATTCATAATTAGGGATGTATCTTTTCTCATTTGAATACTGGACCTGTGAATCGATACCAGTACTCAACACTATTGTCAGTCCTACTGTGTGTGTTCATGTGTTAATAAAAATGTGTTTAATAATACAATTTATTATGTTATTTAACATTTGACAGCGTGCTGATAACAATTGCACTGTCCTTTTTTATATCTTGATTTCTCACACTTTGGAGTCTTTTTTGTTAGTATTAAATAATACATAAAGACAATTAAGCTAAATCTAGCCTTTTGCTGTGCCCTAAAAGTGTTTAAACTGTAAGTATTGTACTTATTACGCACAAGCTGTTTGATTGTAACGTGCATCTTACTTGTAGTTTTATTCCCAAATTTGGAAGTTTTGAAATAGCCACGTAAAAATGCTAATGATAATCAGTAGCATGTCTATGACAAATTTAATGTAAATTAGCATTGAGCTAGCGCATTTTGAAAAGTGAAGCCTTACTGTATGTTTGAGTGTTTTCTATCGGGAATACTTGCTTTGTTTTAACGGGAAATTGCAACACCAAATGTTCCGAAAGAGTCTGCAACAAGACGTGAAGTCACGTGCAAAAAAAAAGGTATTGAAATATGGCACCATTTAATTCTATTTGAATCGATACCGAGTAGTACAGACGGTGAACTTGGTCGGTACCTTCCCTACTCATATTTTCAAGTCAAAACTCATTTTATTGTATGTAAACACAATATTTCTATTTTAAATTGACAAAATTCAACAATCAGAACAATGCACGTACTGTATGTCCATTGCACCGGTCGCTCATGGGCGGGGTCCCCACATCTGCGGTCCCCTCCAAGGTTTGTCATTGTATCCCATTGAGTTGAGTTTTTTCTTGCCCGGATGTGGGATCTGAGCCGAGGATGTCGTTGTGGCTTGTGCAGCCCTTTGAGACACTTGTGATTAAGGGCTATGTTATGATCCGTGGCCAGGATCAAGTTTTCGTCTGTTAGTTTTGACTACCTAAGTTCTGTTTTCTGCACCCCCTGTCACGGCGGGGTTGCAGCTTACTGTGGGGTTGTTCTCCCAGGAAGGCAGACGGAAGGCAGACGGACTTATTACACACCATCCCGTCTCCGCTCGGGATGGTGTCCTGCTGGCCCCACTATGGACTGGACTCTTACTATTATGTTGGATCCACTATGGACTGGACTCTCACAATATTATGTCAGACCCACTCGACAGCCATTGCATTCGGTCTCCCCTAGAGGGGGGGGGGGGGTTACCCACATATGCGGTCCTCTCCAAGGTTTCTCATAGTCATTCACATCGACATCCCACTGGGGTGAGTTTTTCCTTGCCCTTATGTGGGCTCTGTACCGAGGATGTCGTTGTGGCTTGTGCAGCCCTTTGAGACACTTGTGATTTAGGGCTATATAAATAAACATTGATTGTTTGATTGACTATTCCGGACAAGGCGTGCAGGTAAAAACACGATTTATTCCTCAAAATCAAAGTACTACAAAAAACGGAAAACAAGGCGAAGGAACAAGGGGCCGATCGCACTTCAAGCTAAATACTTAGCATGGACTAGAAGACAAGAGACGTGACGAGAGCATGAAGCAAACACTTAGCATAAACTATGGCCTGGAACACTCAGGAAACTGTGGCATGAAACTAGCAAGACTTACTTGGCAAGGCATGAGACAAACAATGACGCCAGGACGACTGACTGGCAAAGGCAGGCTTAAATAATGTCTCTTGATTAGAGCCAGGTGAGCGTCCCGAACACCAGCGGCAGGTGAAAATCATAAGTAGCCGTGGCAACCAAACCAAATTCAGGTGTCAAACAGGAACTAGAAGAGTCCAAAACTAACAGAACATAACAAAAACATGATCCGGACCACGGATCATGACACCCCTGGTTTTGTGTTTCAGTTACCATGGGTGCTGATTGGTTGCAGCTGCCTCTGATTAGTGTCTGGGATGCTCACCTGCTGCCAGGCACTAATCAGAGAGCTATTTATTCACGTTGCTCGTGACACACTGTCGGGCTTCCTAGTTTGCTACAAGCAACGGTTAACGACGGTTAGTTGTGATTTCTGTTTTTGTATGCTAGCTCCCGCGCTATCGGCACGCTTTTGTTTGTTCCTGCATGATTTATACCAATAAATCATTTACTACCTGCACGCTTCGTCCGGAGTGTTCCGTCTGCATCTTGGGAGAACGACCTCCGCATCACCATGCGAAACAATCGTTACAGGCTATGTAAATAAACTTTGATTGATTGATTGATTACATATTTGTCTTTTTTGAGTGAAACACAAAAAGTGTGTAGACTCAGACGATATTTATTTTTTGTTTAATTACTGTATATTTTACATGTTATTTATAAAGTTTTCCGGAACAGCATATCTATATATTTATTTCTTATTTTTCTTTCCAACCAGAAACTTTTTTTGTTGTTGCTGATACCGTATTTTTCGGAGTATAAGTCGCTCCGGAGTATAAGTCGCACCGGCCGAAAATGCATAATAAAGAAGGGAAAAAACACATATAAGTCGCACTGGAGTATAAGTCACATTTTTTGGGGAAATGTATTTGATAAAACCCAACACCAAGAATAGACATTTGAAAGGCAATTTAAAATAAATAAAGAATAGTGAACAACAGGCTGAATAAGTGTACGTTATATGAGGCATAAATAACCAACTGAGAACGTGCCTGGTATGTTAACGTAACATATTATGGTAAGAGTCATTCAAATAACTATAACATATAGAACATGCTATACGTTTACCAAACAATCTGTCACTCCTAATCGCTAAATCCCATGAAATCTTATACGTCTAGTCTCTTACGTGAATGAGCTAAATAATATTATTTGATATTTTATGGTAATGTGTTAATAATTTCACACATAAGTCGCTCCTGAGTATAAGTCGCACCCCCGGCCAAACTATGAAAAAAACTGCGACTTATAGTCCGAAAAATACGGTAATTTGTATTGGACAGCAACAATATGCATTATTCTTTGTAAAACTTGGTGCCTACGTCATCCAAAACACACCGCAATTTGGTTGATACTAGTTGGTTGAAACTAATGCAGCCACAGTTTTCTTACAAGTATTGTTTTTGGAGTCAACATGCACGGCTGCATAGCTTTACATTGATAAAACAGATCAATCAAAATCATGTCCATGAACTCAGGCAATTAGCTTTGTTCCGGAAGAAGCCACGAGGGACTCTAAGGCTGTCAGGTCAGGAATGACTGCTTCAGAAGCTCCGCCCTTTCTACATGAAGAAACTGTACCGACAGCCGGACACGTCGCCTCCCTCGGAATCTGATCCGTAAGTGGCAGCTGTTCACCGCAGCTGCTTCGCCGCGTCACTTGTGACCCATAAAGAGAGGTCACCGAATGTGTCCTTTTTTGTCAAACAGCGTGTGTCTTAACAGAACCTCACTAGAGAAACTAGCCCAAAATGTCGGAGGCGGTACCTATGTGGCGCCTCTCTGGAGGAAGCTGGGCAGCCGTTTGGTCGGCAAAGCGGCACAGGATCATGTGTTCCTGAAACGGGAGACACTTGGTTAGTCTATTTCTCTAGATTCTCTGCAAACTGTATGGCTTTTGGATGAGACAAGCTGTTCTAAAAACACCTGCAGGAAGTCAGCATTGGAAGGAAAGATGGAGTTGCTCCCAATTGCTGCTTTAGCAGCTTGCATTCTTCTGGGAGCGGCGAAATGTGGGGAAGTTTTGCTTAAATGTGTATAAACACAACACAGTGGGACTTCAGTAGGTTGTTTTTGTAAAAATGAGCAGGCACAAAAGGTCTAACCCAGTGGTTCTTAACCTGGGATCGATCGAACCCTAGGGGTTCGGTGAGTCGGCCTCAGGGGTTCGGCAGAGCCTCCACCACGGAGGTAAAGAGACATCCGACTCATTGTGTAAATAAAAACTTCTCCCTATCAGCGTATTATGGATACCTCCAAACAATCTTCTCTCTAATTTTCCATTTGATTTGCAGGTTTTTTGATTGATTGATTGAAACTTTTACTAGCAGATTGCAAAGGAAGAGAATACACAGTACAGTACATATTCCGTACAATTGGCCACTAAATGGTAACACCCAAATAAGTTTTTCAACTTGTTTAAGTCGGGGTCCACGTTAATCAATTCATGGTAATGTGTGTAAGGTGTGTAATTTGTTGTGAGTTCATGCACTGTGTTGGTTTTGTTCTTTGAACAAGGTGATGTTCATGCAAAAAACATACGACTTTTTCTTAAATTTGAAAAAAATATATACGTATACCGTATTTTTCGGACTATAAGTCACAGTTTTTTTCATAGTTTGGCCGGGGGTGCGACTTATACTCAGGAGCGACTTATGTGTGAAATTATTAACACATTACCGTAAAATATCAAATAATATTATTTAGGTCATTCACGTAAGAGACTAGACGTATAAGATTTCATGGGATTTAGCGATAAGAAGTGACAGATTGTTTGGTAAACGTATAGCATGTTCTATATGTTATAGTTATTTGAATGACTCTTACCATAATATGTTACGTTAACATGCCAGGCACGTTCTTAGTTGGTTATTTATGTGTCATATAACGTACACTTATTCAGCCTGTTTTTCATTATTCTTTATTTATTTTAAATTGCCTTTCAAATGTCTATTCTTTGTGGTGGATTTTATCAAATAAATTTCACCAAAAAATGCGACTTATACTCCAGTGCGACTTATATGTTTTTTTCCCTTCTTTATTGTGCATTTTCGGCAGGTGCGACTTATACTCCGGAGCAACTTACACTCCGAAAAATACGGTATATATATTGTTCACTAAAGAAGGGTTGGGTGAATGCGCATATGAAACTGGTGGGGTTCGGTACCTCCAACATGGTTAAGAACCACTGGTCTAACCATTGCCATAAATTATGTAATACGAGGTCTCTGATTGGTACGTCCCAAGACTTTTTGCTCCTATTCTGGGGTTGAGATGGTGGTCAGGGTCTCATAAGACTACTGTTCGCTTTTAACCGGAAGTAGTGCAGATTTTGGCGTATTGTGATAGGTTTAGACGCAAATGTACAAGCTAGATATCGTAAAAAAAATAATTTAAAGTTAAAAAGTTAAAGTACCAATGATTGTCACACACACACTTGGTGTGGCAAAATTATTCTCTGCATTTGACCCATCACCCTTGATCACCCCATGGGAGGTGAGGGGAGCAGTGAGCAGCAGCGGTGGCCGCGCCCGGGAATAATCTTTGGTGATTTAACCCTCAATTCCAACCCTTGATGCTGAGTGTCAAGCAGGGAGGTAATGGGTCCCATTTTTATAGTCTTTGGTATGACTCGGCCGGGGATTGAACTCACGACCTACCGATCTCAGGGTGGACACTCTTACCACTAGGCCACTGAGTAGGGTAAAAAAATATGTGATGGAGTGTATGCATACACTCTTAAGAAGTAATACTTTTCTTTTAAAAGATTGGTATGGGGAACATATTCACCATTAATTAGTTGCTTATTAAAGTAACAAAGACTTCATTTAGAGCAGTGGTCCTTAACCTTGTTGGAGGTACCGAATCCCACCAGTTTCATATGCGCATTCACCCAACCCTTCTTTATCCATCCATCCATCTATCTTCTTCCGCTTATCCGAGGTCGGGTCGCGGGGGCAGCCTAAGCAGGGAAGCCCAGACTTCCCTCTCCCCAGCCACTTCGTCCAGCTCTTCCTGTGGGACCCCGAGGTGTTCCCAGGCCAGTCGGGAGACATAGTCTTCCCAACGTGTCCTGGGTCTTCCCTGCGGCCTCCTACCGGTCGGACGTGCCCTAAACACCTCCCTAGGGAGGCGTTCGGGTGGCATCCTGACCAGATGCCCGAACCACCTCATCTGGCTCCTCTCGATGTGGAGGAGCAGCGGCTATACTTCTCACCCTATCTCTAGTGGGAACCTCGCCACCCGGCGGAGGAAACTCATTTCGGCCGCTTGTACCCGTGATCTTGTCCTTTCGGTCATAACCCAAAGCTCATGACCATAGGTGAGGATGGGAACGTAGATCGACCGGTAAATTGAGAGCTTTGCCTTCCGGCACAGCTCCTTCTTCACCACAACGGATCGATACAGCGTCCGCATTACTGAAGACGCCGCACCGATCCGCCTGTCGATCTCATGATCCACTCTTCCCTCACTTGTGAACAAGACTCCGAGGTACTTGAACTCCTCCACTTGGACATCCAGAGGCACCTCGCGTGGACATCGGGGGCGGTGCCTCTGGATTGGCAGACCGGGGTAGTGGTTCCTCTCTTTAAGAAGGGGAACCGGAGGGTGTGTTCTAACTATCGTGGGATCACACTCCTCAGCCTTCCCGGTAAGGTCTATTCAGGTGTACTGGAGAGGAGGCTACGCCGGATAGTCGAACCTCGGATTCAGGAGGAACAGTGTGGTTTTCGTCCTGGTCGTGGAACTGTGGACCAGCTCTATACTCTCGGCAGGATCCTTGAGGGTGCATGGGAGTTTGCCCAACCAGTTTACATGTGTTTTGTGGACTTGGAGAAGGCATTCGACCGTGTCCCTCGGGAAGTCCTGTGGGGAGTGCTCAGAGAGTATGGGGCATTGGACTGATTGGTCTGATTGTGGCAGTCCGCTCCCTGTATGCTCAGTGCCACAGCTTGGTCCGCATTGCCGGCAGTAAGTCGAACCCGTTTCCAGTGAGGGTTGGACTCCGCCAAGGCTGCCCTTTGTCACCGATTCTGTTCATAACTTTTATGGACAGAATTCCTAGGCGCAGTCAAGGCGTTGAGGGGATCTGGTTTGGTGGCTGCAGGATTAGGTCTCTGCTTTTTGCAGATGATGTGGTCCTGATGGCTTCATCTGGCCAGGATCTTCAGCTCTCACTGGATCGGTTCGCAGCCGAGTGTGAAGCGACTGGGATGAGAATCAGCACCTCCAAGTCCGAGTCCATGGTTCTCGCCCGGAAAAGGGTGGAGTGCCATCTCCGGGTTGGGGAAGAGATCTTGCCCCAAGTGGAGGAGTTCAAGTACCTCGGCCGATAAATGCGTTAAAATGTAATATCGGAAAAAATCGGTATCATTTTTTTATTATTGGTATAGTTTTTTTTATTTTTTATTTAATCAACATAAAAAACACAAAATACACTTACAATTAGTGCACCAACCCAAAAAACCTCCCTCCCCCATTCACACTCATTCACACAAAAGGGTTGTTTCTTTCTGTTATTAATATTCTGGTTCCTACATTATATATCAATATATATCAATACAGTCTGCAAGGGATACAGTCCGTAAGCACACATGATTGTGCGTGCTGCTGGTCCACTAATAGTACTAACCTTTAACAGTTCATTTTACTAATTTTCATTAATTACTAGTTTCTATGTAACTGTTTTTATATTGTTTTACTTTCTTTTTTATTCAAGAAAATGTTTTTAATTTATTTATCTTATTTTATTTTATTAATTTTTAAAAGAAGGACCTTATCTTCACCATACCTGGTTGTCCAAATTAGGTATAATAATGTGTTAATTCCACGACTGTATATATCGGTTGATATCGGTATCGGTAATTAAAGAGTTGGACAATATCGGAATATCGGCAAAAAGCCATTATCGGACATCCCTAATATTGTTGTGTTTGCTGTTTTTGTCTCAATGTCTTATCCCCCTCTTGTCACCACAATTTCCCCCTCTGTCTTCCTTTTTTTCTCTTTCTATCCCCTCCTGCTCCGGCCCGGCTGCACCAAATGATAATATAAATACATTTAATAAAGTCAAATACAAATAAGGCAACAGGAGAAGTATCCCACACTTCTCTTTTGTAAAGTACATTTGTACAGCCGATATGGGCATCTACATCAACTGTATGATTTGCCTGAGAAGCTGGACAGGACAAAAAAAAATAAAAAATAATAAAACTAATCAAATATCATCCCGAGGGCCATATATAATTTATTTGCGGGCCTTGACTTTGACACCCCTGTTTTAACCTATTCATTCCCCAAAAATTGAAAAAATATCAAGCAGGATCCCTGTTATTAAAGGAATAAATGTCTGTGAAATCAAGTCATCGTCGGATCGGATAATATAATACATCATTCTGAAATATGAACAAAATCAACCTCCTAGAATCAAGTGTTTGACATGAGAGTGTTGTACGTACGCTATCAGCAGGGAACATTCAAGGCTTAATGCCATCATTAGCTTTCAAATACAGTCTCCCAGGGATGCGGGGAAGCTGCGTCTATCCGACACAAGATTGGCAACGCTAACCATCCTTTCGTCATTGCTAATCACTGATGGTTTTTGCCTTGACAACGCGCTGTCATGCCTCGTTACTGCGGGCGTCAAACGCTAATCAGGCGTTTTCTCTCTGCAAGTTCCAGCAGCAGAAATATGTTTCTCGCCAGCGCTGGAAAGACACATCAGAGGAGGTCCGACGTTTCGACAAGAGGTTGCCGTGGCGAGCACCTGCAGTGATTTCAGATTAGCCCCCGGGGGCGCTGACAAGGCCCATATATCATGGTGTGAAAGGCTCTCGCTCAGCACAGTGCGCCTCCCGGGCCTTTGCAGTTTTAGCTTCATTTATTTAAGCGAGGAAATCAAGAATGTGGTGTCAAAGTGGAAACTGGAAATTGTGATGTATCATGCCGTATGCATGCATGTTCGAAATAAACTCAAAGTAGACCAGGTGTAGTTAATATTCCACCTCGGTGAATTATAAACGCATAGTGAAGCATTTCAGCACCTACCTTATAAATCAGAGTCTCTTGGAACATTTTGCTGTAAGACACAAGACAAGTTGAATGGGTCAGTGTGTGCACATTTCAATGGAGATCTTAGTTTGTTTTGTGGACACGGCCGTGCGTGATGGTTCACGCGGTTGCGGGTAATTAAAAAACAACATTGAGCGGGGGTTGATCAGGGTCTGTCAGGTCAAGTGGAAAGCGTTCAAATGAACTCAAAACGGGAGGGCCTGTGTGAGTTTGGTTTCACAGATCATAAAAACTGGAATGTCTACACCTGCAGTACACAGAGACAAGTCTTAAGGGCGGGAAAAGGAGTAGAAAGTAAAAGCCAGATTGAGTCAGGCAGGTGCGGCGGGCCTGATCACGCCGATACTTGATGTGTGTGTTAGCGTCCAAGCAATGTCTTTACGTCAGCCTTTGAAAGTTAGCAGCGAGAAAAAAACAGAATGTACCCGGCAAAAATCTGCTGAGCTTGAGCTACTCAATGGCAGCCTGCGGGGCCAAAACTGCCTTGGGAGTAGGTAACGACATCAGACCGACCCGTGAGATCAGTTCAAAACTTGGGAGATATGGATGGGTCATATGGAGCAGTGTTTTTCAACCACTGTGCTGCATGAGATGCAGTCTGGTGTGCCGTGGGAGATTATCTAATTTCACCTATTTGGGTAAAAAACATATTTTTGCAAACCAGTAATTATTGTCTGCAAATGATGTGTTGTTGTTGAGTGTCGGTGCTGTCTAGAGCTCGGCAGAGTAACCGTGTAATACTCTTCCATATCAGTAGGTGGCAGCCGGTAGCTAATTGCTTTGTAGATGTCGGAAACAGCGGGAGGCCGCGTGCAGGTAAAAAGGTACCTAATGCTTAAACCAAAATTAAACAAAAGGTGAGTGCCCCTAAGAAAAGGCATTGAAGCTTAGGGAAGGCTATGCAAAACGAAACTAATACTGAACTGGCTACAAAGTAAACAAAAACAGAATGCTGGACGACAGCAAAGACTTACTGTGGAGCAAAGACGGCGTCCACAATGTACATCCGAACATGACATGACAATCAACAACGTCCACACAAAGAAGGATAAAAACAACTGAAATATTCTTGATTGCTAAAACAAAGCAGATGCGGGAAATATCACTCAAAGGAAGACATGAAACGGCTACAGGAAAATACCAAAAAAAAGAGAAAAAGCCACGAAAATAGGAGCGCAAGACAAGAACTAAAACACTACACACAGGAAAACAGCAAAAAACTCAAAATAAGTCATGGCTTGATGTGACAGGTGGTGACAGTACACCTACTTTGAGACAAGAGCTATATTGATGCATGCTTGGTTATGGTTTAAAGTCATATCCAATAATTGCGACAACAACTTTTTACTGTCAACTGAGTTTTGTTTTTTAATGATTTCTGCTGGTGGTGTGCCTCCGGATTTTTTCAACGCAAAAAATGTGCCTTGGCTCAAAAAATGTTGAAAAACACTGATATGGAGGATCTTTGACGAGCGATTATGCAGTAGGTCCTGAAAAAACCCCAGAAGCGTGCTACTGTCAGAGAGAAGATCTTTGTCCAGCACAAGCAGTTGACCAGTTGATTAACCCAGAAAGGTGACTTTAGCCAACATGAGATGAAAACCTGCACACACTAAAAAATGCTGGGTTATTTTGATAACCCAATGTATGAGTTGCGAGTGTTGGGTTAAATTTTAGAGTTGTTTTTATGAAGAGCAATTTATTTTTCGGGTTATAAGGGTATTATTTTAACTCAATTTCTGTTTTTTCAAAACTATAAACCATTTTTGGGTTGTTTTTCAATGAGTAACGCATTTTTGGGTAACATGCTTTTTTTTTTATTAAGAAGGTACTTTTTTCTTCAAAGGAATTTTATTAAGGATTAATCTCATTAGGATTATTTACAATCACACATCTTATGTACATGAACATATTCGAACATGCTGTATAGAAGTACTATGACCATACACGGCAATTATTGTAAAAAAAAATGTCACTCATAACTTGCTTTTGAGTATATTTTAATGGAATAAAAATGATTTTGATCAGCAATTGGGAAGGAGTAGGACAAACCAGCAGTAAAATTGATCATTTTTAGCCAACTATTGGGTCAAAGAGCGCTAAATTGCACAACCAAATAGTTGGGTTTGGAATAACCCAACATTGTAGTGAGCATAACTCAGCTTTTCTGTTAAATAAATTCAACCCAATAGTTGGGTTATGAATCAACCAACATTGAGTTATCATAACTCAACTTTTGGGTTAAATAATTCAGCCCAATAGTTTGGTTGGGAATAACCCAACATTAAGTTATCATAGCTCAACTTTTTGGTTAAATAATTTAACGCAAACGTTGGGTTGAAAAAATTAACCCAAAATGTTAAAATAACTCAAATAATTTGTCCTTTTCTGAACCAGCAGTTGGGTTCAAATTGGGTTATTTTTTTAACCCAACATTTTTTAGTGTGCAGGATTATTAAGGTGCTTGAAAGCTTTTGAAGTCTCTAAACAAATCCAATAAGTAGTCAGAATGCAGTGGCCACCAAAAATATTAAATTTTTAAACCACTGTGTTCCTTATAGTACATTTAATAATAATAATTTACAATGAAGTTTATGAGAAGAGACTCACCTTTTAGACACACGCAGTAATAGTACGTACGTAGAGAATAGTGATGATACGCCAGTTGTATAGGTGGGAAAAAAGTTAACAGGAGCAATCATAAAGTTGACTACTTTTGTCTCATGACGCAGTTAACTCTTTTTTTCACCCTTGCCTGGCAGCTAGGAGCATGAAAATGTTATTGATAAACATTATCTTTACAGTTCATAAATGTTTGACAATGAGGTTTGACCCTGGGATGAATAATTTCTTCTGTTTTCATTCAATGTCGTGTTTGTGTACTTGTTATTGGCTGATGACAGCCTATCTCAGAAACATTGGTAAATACTAAGCAATGCATTAATAATAGTAGTGTAGTGTCTCAATTTATCGTGGATTTAAAAATTGTAATTACCGTATTTTACGGCCCATAGGGCTCACCGGATTATAAGGCGCACTGCCGGTGAACGGTCTATTTTCGACCTTTTTTCATATATAAGGCGCACCACATTATAAGGCACATTAAAGGAATAATATTATTTATTTATTTTTTTTCTACATTGAAAACACTTCCTTGTGGTCTACATTAGTGGTCCCCAATCAACGGTCCGTGACACATTTGCTACCGGGCCGCAGAAAAACATTAAATAATTTATAAAAGACTGCATTTTCTCCAACTTAACTTTGGCCTGTCCCACTAGACCAGGGGTGTCAAACTTGATTTCACTCAGGGCCACACCGCAGTCATGGCTGCCATGAGAGTGCCGCTTGTAACAGTAAATAATTAATGAATTTGCCTATGAATTTAAAAAAAAAATTTTAAATTTCCTACATAAAGCGTGAAAATAATCTGCGGATTTTACGTCTGTTTTTTACAGAAAAAAGGTTGCTAGACTTTTACTGTAAAATATATGTTTTTGTTTTTTTTAATTATTATTATTATTACAACATATCACTGTAAATAGAAATACAGTACCGCTGTTTAATTTCATTTTGGCAACTCAGCTGCCAGTTTTTTACCATAATAAAATGTGGTACCATAAAATCACCAACCGTGGATTTTACAGTAAAAAAAACAAACAAACCGACAACTCAATCGACATAATTTTACTGTGAAAAAACAAACATTGGTCCCTTTTTTTCAACTTACAGTAATATGCTGTAAAAAAACCTCCCTAAATTTTACAATAAAATCTATTGGTCATATTTATAGTGTACAATTTGATGGATAACTTGCTTCGAAATCATAAGTTCAGCAGATATTTAAGTGTATATTTGGATTTTGACCAATAAAGTGAGATAATATAATATTTGTTGCAACATTGGACACTATTTTTTCCCCCTGTCAAACTAGAAAAAAAACATAAATACCTTTAGTTAGGAAAATAAGAAAGTAAAGAAAGAAAATATAAGGTATTTTATTGACACATATTTCCAGGCTTTTGCGGGCCATATAAAATGACGTGGAGAGCCAGATCTGGCCCGCGGGCCTTGAGTTTGACACCTGTGCACTAGACACACCAATGAGCTTGTTTATAGATGTACAATTAAACTCCTCATAGGAAGTCGCCATTTGTTCTAACTTTGTAACATGATACAATGCACATTAATGAACAGATCAAATAGAAAAGTGACAGATTGTAGCCAAAGGCTGATTTCCATCTGCATCTCATTGCAAAGAAAATAGCCCAGGGCTCCCACTAATTCAGCGTTATAGTGACTTGTATTTTTCATGCACTAAATTTTGCTGTATTTGTATCTGGCACAAGCGGAAAGCCGGTCCCTGAAAATAATGCCTACATTAAACCAGTCCGTGGTGCAAAAAATGTTGGTGACCACTGGTCTACATAACATGTAATGGTGGTTCTTTGGTCAAAATGTTGCATAGATTATGTTTTACAAATCATCTTCAAGCCGCTTTCTGACAGTTGCTTCCGGATCGCCGTTTTGTGGACGGTCTTATTTACGTGGCTCACCTTCGGCAGCGTCTTTCCCCCGTCATCTTTGTTTTTAGCGGTGTAGCATGCAAGGACGGGTGTGGGAGAAGTGTCAAAAGATGGAGCTAATTGTTTTAATGACATTCAGACTAGGGATGTCCCGATCCGATATTTGGATCGGATCGGCCGCCGATATTTGCCAAAAAATGCATATCGGCAAGGCATGGGAAAATGCCGATCCAGATCCAGTTTAAAAAAAACTCCGGTCCGTGTTTTCCAACGCACAGATTTAAATAATACATTCCACTTTTCTGCTGCTCCCTATTTCCGTTCCGCATTTTCCAGCACACCTTCAACACATCCACAGGTCTATGGATTCTCACGCAGTTGCTTTTAGCTGCTGGCATTGCACTACAGGCTCTTCCCACTCCTTCTTCTGTCTCCTTCTCACAGACAGCAAGCGCAACTTCTTACACACGTCACATACGTATACGCCCTCTCCCAGCAGAGAGGTAGCAGCATGGCTAACGTTAGCTGTGATGCTAGCGGAGCCGCTAAGGTGCGCGCCTGCTCAAGCGTCCTCTGCGTACGGCAAATCTATGCCACGCACAAAATCAAATAAAAAACGTCCTCTGCGCACGGCAAATCTATGCCACACACAAAATCAAATAAAAAAATAAGCGCATAACAATTTTCGACACACGGACACGACAGAGAAAACAGTTTTCGTCATCATTGTTCAAATATTGTAACGTCTGTCGAGACGCTTATCTCCATTTGGTGCCACACGTCCACACCATCAAAATGCTGAGGCAAACATTTCCAGATTAACACCGTATGAAAAAAATAGTGATATTTTTAGTTGTGATTTCCTTCTCTGCATGAAAGTTTAAAAGTAGCATATATTAATGCAGTATGAAGAAGAATGTTTTAATGTAGACATGCAAGCATTGAAAGAACATTTTGAAAATCAAGACTACATTTCCTGCAAATGGGTGCATTTCTACCCTATATTTTAACTTTAGATTTATTCTCATATCAAACTCTTTTGGCTGTCTTTTTGACACTTACATCAGGCGCCCCCCTCCACATCCTGGATTATAAATAATGTAAATAATTCAATGTGATTATCTTGTGTGATGACTGTATTATGATGATAGTATATATCTGATAGTATATATCTGTATCATGAATCAATTTAAGTGGACCCCGACTTAAACAAGTTGAAAAACTTATTCGGGTGTTACCATTTAGTGGTCAATTGTACGGAATATGTACTTCACTGTGCAACCTACTAATAAAAGTCTCAATCAATCAATCAAAACACATAGAATCATCATACTGCTGTGATTATATGCATCAAGTGTTCATTCAAGGCTGAGGCAAAATATGGAGATATATATCGTGTATCACAATATGGCCTTAAAATATCGCAATATTAAAAAAAAGCCATATCGCCCAGCCCTAGTTTCAATGATGCCATTTCTGTTTGTCATGTATAATTTTGTCTATTTTGTGTTTATCCTTGAATAAACAGGTCAGTTTCTTGTTACCAACCATTGTGTATTATTCAAACTCCCCTAATTCAGCTGGCTAGTTGTTATCAAGAGTACTAAAACCCTTTTCAACATGATTCTGACAACTAAGTAGGCTAAATAACTTTAAACTTTAATACATGCTCGGATAGGCCAGTATCGGTCAGTATTGGTATCGGATCGGAAGTGCAAAAACAATATCGGTATCGGATCGGAAGTGCAAAAACCTGAATCGGGACATCCCTAATTCAGACTACATAAAACAGCTTCAAGGTCGGTAAGCAAAACCAGAATTATTCCGCACTTTAGGCGCACCAGGTTATATGGCGCACTGTCGAGTTTTGATTTAAAAAAAAAGATTTTAAGGGCGCCTTACCATCCGGAAAATACGGAAAGTATTTTAATATGTATGTACAGGGTTTTCCCCTAAACTGCCAATATACCTGTGGGGTGGGAGCGTGGCTATGAGCGTGGTCACCATGACATCATCGAGTAAACTGCATAATTTGCTATGATGATATGATTTTCTTTAAAAAGGCTCAAAAAATGTATCCATACATCCAGCCATCCATTTTCTAACCGCTTGTCCCTTTTGGGGTCGCGGGTTTAACACAAATTATTATCATTATTATTTATTATTTGTTTTATTGTTTTGCCATATTTTTAATTGTTGCTGCTTTTTGTACAATGTACTCTTTTGAGATTGTTTTCTTATGTTTACAGACGTTTAATGACTTTTAAAAATTAAAAACAACTGCCGCCACTGTCCTCTTAATATTTGCATATTTTGTAGATGGTAGCCCAAGGGTATATCTGCAATATATATAAAAATCACGTCCACATCGCAGACATGGTTGACAACGCTCCAGACAATGGTGTGCGTGTAGTTTCGGTTTCGGTAGCGCGGTTTTCGGTGATCAAAGTCTTTTTTCGGTGGTCAAGGTTTTGGTACATCACTTGTCAGTAGGGCGCAAATAAAAGATCTGTATACATAAATCCTAGGGATGTCCAATAATATCGGACTGCCGATATTATCGGCCGATAAATGCTTTAAAATGTAATGTCGGAAATTATCGGTATCTGTTTCCAAATGATCTGTATCGGTTTCAAAAAGTAAAATGTATGACTTTTTAAAACGCCGCTGTGTACACGGACGTAGGAAGAAGTACAGAGCGCCAATAAACCTTGAAGGCACTGCCTTTGCGTATAATATCTACGGCTTTTCACACTGAGGGTGGCCGTATAAACAACTTTAACACTGTTACAAATATGCGCCACACTGTGAACCCACACCAAACAAGAATGACAAACACATTTCGGGAGAACATCCGCACCGTAACACAACATAAACACAACAGAACAAATACCCTGAACCCCTTGCAGCACTAACTCTTCCGGGACGCTACAATATACACCCCTCCGCTACCCCCTAGCCCCCCCCCCCAACACCGCCCACCTCAACCTCCTAATGCTCTCTCAGGGAGAGCATGTCCCACATTCCAAGCTGCTGTTTTGAGGCATGTTAAAAAAAATAATGCACTTTGTGACTTTAATAATAAATATGGCAATGCCATGTTGGCATTTTTTTCCAGAACTTGAGTTGAAGTTTTTCTCTTATTTTGGAAAACCTAGTTACATTGTTTAATGCATCCAGCGGGGCATCACAACAAAATTAGGCATAATAATGTGTTAATTCCACGACTGTATATATCGGTATCGGTTGATATCGGAATCGGTAATTAAGAGTTGGACAATATCGGAATATCGGATATCGGCAAAAAAGCCATTATCGGACATCTCTAATAAATTCATACTGTAAACACCAGCTAATGTAAATGTTTTATATTTGTGTGGTTTAGAATGTGATGTCAGTTTTTCCTATGTTTCCAAACACGCCGTCCGTGCCTGAAAGGTGATTGGTGGAGAATGAGGAAGTGTCGTTCGCGGACTCACGAGACGAAGGTGTTTCCACGGGAGGTAAAACTTGTTGCAATTGTGCCTTGTGTTATCATAAGATTGGTAATAAAAGTTAAAAAAAAAATGCGTCGGACTTTGTTATTTCTTCTGGGAGCTATAATATATTATATTACTTTCATTTGTTTTCAAGTAAAAAACAATAACCCCTATTTTCAAGGTGTGGCGGTAATAAAAAAATACCGTGGCGGCGCACCACATTCAATTACAATAAGGGGAAACCCTGATGTACTATAACATCTATTTTGATATGATCAGCCATCTACTGCTTATAGCAATACTTTGCCCACGTGATGGCAGACCAATCACAGAACACTGTATCTTCTGTCCTGGCAGCTGATTGGCTCAGCCACATCGACCCTCGTCTTTGCTTAAGCTCTGTGTACTGCGGCTCTGCTATGCTATGTTCTGCTTGAGTAGTTAAAAAACTATTTGGCCACCTGCCTTGACTCACATATGAACTTGAAGTGCCATCCCATTCCTAACCCATAGGGTTCAATATGTCAGTCCACCTTTTAAAGTTAAAAGTTAAAGTTCCACTGATAGTCACACACACACACACACACACACACACACACACACACACACACACACACACACACACACACACACACACACACACACACACACTAGGTGTAGTGAAATTACCCTCTGTGTTTGACCCATCCCCTTGTTCCACCCCCTGGGAGGTGAGGGGAGCAGTGAGCAGCACCGGTGACCGCGCTCGGGAATCATTTTGGTGATTTAACCACCAATTCCAACCCTTGATGCTGAGTGCCAAGCAGGCAGGTAATGGGTCCCATTTTTATAGTCTTTGGTATGACTCGGCCGGGGTTTGAACTCACAACCTACCGACACTCTAAACGCATTTTTTCTGGTAACATTTGCATTTATTTGAACCTCTACGATGTCGTCCATGCGTTTCGCGACCTTCTCAGGCTTCCGGCACAGGACCTAAGTCCCAAAAATGAAGCTGCTTACCATCTGAGGAAAGGTGAACCTTCTCATTGCTAAGCTAAAAAAGGTAGTTTAGATACCATCAACTATGTACTAGCTGCCATTACAATATTAATGAATCCTTGGTTGACTACATAAAGAAAGCGAACCCAAGTGACGCCTGTCGTCAATCATCATCATCATCATTCAGCTTATAGCTTATTATTATAGCGTCATCAATCGCGAGTACCGATATTTGATATCTTACAATTACATAAAGAGTACATACCCGATTTTATAGACTATAGACCGCATCGGTATATAAGCCGCACCAACTACATTTTTGAAGAAAAAAATATTGTAAGATAATACTAACACAGACACTTGTAAACGTGTTAGCATATTAGCTAATGCTAACAACGCTCGCTTGATTGCATTACAATAGCACGTATAAATATGCATGAAAGCACTCTTACAAACGTCACACATGGGACCGTTTAGTAAGTATTAATAGTTTTAGTTATGTTGTAAAACTTAGAAATATTGCTTAGAGTGATGTATGAAGAATCCATACAAAAAGAAACGCTATGGCCTACTAGAAGACGGAACGACTGTTGTACTTCTGGTTGAAAGCTCTAGAGCAGAATGTACAAATTACAACTAATCCTCTTGGCAAAACATTTTGTTAGTTGAAAATTCTGAGGAAAAAATTTGTGCAGTTTCAAAAAAACCATGAAGAACACAATGAATTTAGACTTTGTCTCAGTGTATTTACAAAGCCATTAAACTTTAAGCACTTCCTGTTCAGCATTCTCATGTTGGCAGTTCACCACTAAAGACGTGTTTTGAAAAGCAATCGAGTGTTTACTCAAACCACCACATTGGTTAAATCCGCAACTGCCACAACACATTCATTTATCATCACAATATAATCAAAACATTTGTCAAAAAAAAGGACACCATGGTAGCCAAATTAAAGGTAACATAACTACAAATGTAACCAATGTGAACATGGCAGATTTAAGTACAGCATAAAATACAACAAACACAACAAATGTAGAAACACACGTTTTTACAATGGAGTTCAGTGTGCACATTGTGCCATTAACTAATTGCGAGTGCTGCACAGAACTTTAACTACAAAGAGGATGGTCAAGTTGACTTAAGTCTTTGCATCTTACCGTTTCGTTATTTTATCCATTGAGTGGATAATTCACAATTAAAAAAGGTATTGTGTGTCGCTACAGCATTAGTCTGCTGCCAGCTACAACAGGAGTAGCTGATTGCTTGCACCTGCGCTGATTGGAGTAGCGGTAACCAATCCAGAATGAACTTAAAGTCAGCTGACACGTCATATTAAACAGTGTGACGCATGACGGGGGGTACACTTGAATTGCTATTGTGACATCCAGTAAATACATTTAGAACAGCAGTTTATTTCGTAAAAAAATTGCACTTAATTTTTATACTCGGCAAACTCATCTTGCGGGCCGGATTAAACCTGTTCTCGGGCTTGATATAGCCCGCGGGTCGCACGTTTGACACCCCTGCTCAAGAAGCTGAAAGCTCTAGGAGGGCACTGCAGCACCTGCAGTGAGAGAACTAGTCCAAAAGATGGCGCCATAGCACAAACAATAACACACCTTTACAGAGCCTTTTCTCGTTTTATTTTAAACTATTGGCATAACAGCCATCAGCAAAGAAAAATCCATAAAGTTTCCGCACCGTTTTATAAGCCGCTGGGTACAAAGCGCAGGAAAAAAGAAGCGGCTTATAGTCCAAAATTTACGGTAAGTGTTACTGGTCACTGATATGGCCCGCGGGTCGCACGTTTGACACCCTGCTCTAGAAGCTGAAAGCTCTAGAAGGGCACTGCAGCACCTGCAGTGAGAGGACTAGTCCAAAAGATGGCACCATAGCACAAACAATAACACACCTTTTCAGAGCCTTTGCTCGTTTTATTTTAAACTATTTGCATAACAGCCATCAGCAAAGAAAAATCCATAAAGCGCAGGAAAAAAGTAACGTCTTATAGTCCAAAATTTACGGTAAGTGTTACTGGGTGTGTGTGAAAGGTTAAAGACTTAAAATGCATACGTTATTCATAGAAATCATGAAATAAATAGTTTCCCTACTTTGCGGAAATTCATCTTTTCACATTTGATGCCACCATTTTCACCTTATTGAAAAGCTTTTAAAGTTAAAGCTACTGCAAAGTTTATGTGCTGCCATCAAATTAAACATTGATATTCATAAATCATATTTTGTGAGTAGTTACCCTGTTTTACTGTCTTTTTATTCGAAGTGCTGCAAATACAAGTCGGCAAACAAATGTCACAGTTGGTAATTGATGACCGACAGCATATCCTATCGGAATTCATTGGCGCTACTTAAAATGATGAACAATACCCACATGACCAATAACCACAGAAATCAAGACAGTACTGCAATAACAGTGCCGTCAACACTACTCCTACATTGGTTTTAGTCAAAAAAGTTATTATCCTTTTTTCAGACACCAAATCTGATCTTTATGACAATGAGGGGAATTTTCAGGCCTTGTTTGCTGACAGAACCAGGGTCAGGAGGTAAAAGTGAGGGGGCAATAGGGACAAAATTAAAAGGAAATGGAGCCAAACAAAACAAAAGCTCATGGAGGGGGATTCAAAGACAGAAAGGGGACAGCTAGACTTGCAAAAGACTAAAAGGAAAACAAGCACTGTACATATTTAAAAAAGGATTGCTAGCCTGAGGCGTGGCGGCGGGTCGGCACAAACCTCCTTGGGAAGGTGAACTTGACTGCATTTTGGATGAAGCCATAGCAACAAGGGCTGATGACGAAGGCGGCGCCTGCCTGGATGCAGTGCTCCATCACCATGTCTGTCGCCACGCCGCAGGCGTGGAGCGCAACCTAGCACACAGACATCAACGCCGCAATTAGAGTCACACTCCTTTTATAGGTTTACAATGCATTAGCACAGGGGTGTCAAACTCATTTTAGATGGGGGGCCACATGGAGAAAAATCTACTCCCAAGTGGGGCCGGATAGGTAAAATCACGGCACGATAACTTAAAAATAAAGACAACTTCAGATTGTTGTTTTTTTTTGTTTAAAAATAGAACAAGCACATTCTGAAAATGTACAAATCATAATGTTGTTGGGTTTTTTTTACACTTATGTGTTGCGGTTTATAGTACTCTACCTTTATTTGTCGTTATTTATACTTTCTGAATAAATTATGTGATAATGTTCATCAGTCAACTCAATGGTGTTAATTTTCAATCTATCAAGATTAGGGATCGGCCGATATATCGGCAGGCCGATATTATCGGCCGATAAATGCGTTAAAATGTAATATCGGAAATTATCGGCATCGTTTTTTTTGTTACCGGTATCGTTTTTTTAATTTTTTTATTAAATCAACATAAAAAACACAAGATACACTTACAATTAGTGCACCAACCCAAAAAACCTCCCTCCCCCATTCACACTCATTCACACAAAAGGGACGGCGTGGCGCAGTGGAAGAATGGCCGTGCGCGACCCGAGGGTCCCTGGTTCAATCAGCACCTAGTACCAACCTCGTCATGTCCGTTGTGTCCTGAGCAAGACACTTCACCCTTGCTCCTGATGGGTGCTGGTTAGCGCCTTGCATGGCAGCTCCCTCCATCAGTGTGTGAATGTGTGTGTGAATGGGTAAATGTGGAAGTAGTGTCAAAGCGCTTTGAGTACCTTGAAGGTAGAAAAGTGCTATACAAGTACAACCCATTTATCATTTATCATTTCTGTTATTAATATTCTGGTTCCTACATTTTATATCAATATATATCAATACAGTCTGCAAGGGATACAGTCCCTAAGCACACATGATTGTGCGTGCTGCTGGTCCACTAATAGTACTAACCTTTAACAGTTAATTTTACTCATTTTCATTAATTACTAGTTTCTATGTAACTGTTTTTATATTGTTTTACTTTCTTTTTTATTCAAGAAAATGTTTTTAATTTATTTATCTTATTTTATTTTTATTTTTTTTAAAGTACCTTATCTTCACCAAACCTGGTTGTCCAAATTAGGCATAATAATGTGTTAATTCCACGACTGCATATATCGATTGATATCGGTATCGGTAATTAAAGAGTTGGACAATATCGGAATATCGGATATCGGCAAAAAGTCATTATCGGACATCCCTAATCAAGATAAAAAAATATCAAAATCAAATTACAGGATATTATTTATGTAGTTTGATCATTTTCCTCGACTGGTGCACTAACATCATGTGGTTTATTTTTTTTTTACATATGTAGCATCATCTACAAAGATACAAAGAATTGCTATTGCGACATCTAGTGGACACATTTAGAACAGCAGTTTCTTTCATTCAAAAATTTTGGCTCAATTTTACACTTAGCAAACTCATCTCGCGGGCCGGATAAAACCTGTTCAGGCCCGCGGGCCTTACGTTTGACACTCCTGCATTAGCACAATTCAGGATTAAGCTTACTTGCACCAGTAAGAGTCACAGTACAATAGAATTTACTTGTATTCCGGGTAGTTATTTTGTACATTGAACAAAAAGACTTTGTTATAAATAGAAACCTTTGCACTGAAATTGGCCTCATCCTGCTCAAACAGCCACAGAAAACCTTTGTTCGTGTCTTCCAAGAATGTGTCACTTGGCGTCCGGGAGTCTTAATCCACGGGAAGCAGCCTTGACAGCAGCGCCAAGGAACAGAACATCAGAGCCAGCGAGCGCCAGAGATAGAATGTGGACACAACGAGCATGCACTAAGGTCCCATGGTTTTATATGATCCCCTTTCACACGCCAAAAACCTAAAAAGTACAATGGAGCCAGTAAGGTTGACTTCCCTGATTTTACACCATTTTTCTGGGGAAAAATGCACTTGTACAGTCAAATAATTAGTTTGAATTAGTCAAAGTGTTTTCAAAATTGTTGAGGCAGCTGTGATCCCGCTTCACTCAGCATAACTTTAAATGTTGAGTACAGTGGAGCTTGTAAAGTTGAACTCTTCTGAGGTCAAACACATTTTTGGGGGAGGAAAAATAACACCTGTAAAGTCAAATCATCGGAGTTTGAATAAGTCAAAGAGTTTTTTAAAATTGGTGGCGGTTACCTGATCCCGTTTCACTCACCAAAACTTGAAGTGTTGAAGTACAGTGGAGCCTAATAGCCTTTAAATACTTTTTACACTTGCATGGCAGTCAAAATGAATAAAAAAGCTGCTTTAAACAATCCTGTATAGCTTATAAAGGTTTTTAACTGAGACTTTATTACAAGGGTGTCCAAACTTCATACAAACCCCGTTTCCATATGAGTTGGGAAATTGTGTTAGATGTAAATATAAACGGAATACAATGATTTGCAAATCCTTTTCAACCCATATTCAATTGAATGCACTACAAAGACAAGATATTTGATGTTCAAACTCATAAACTTTTTTTTTTTTTTGCAAATAATAATTAACTTAGAATTTCATGGCTGCAACACGTGCCAAAGTAGTTGGGAAAGGGCATATTCACCACTGTGTTACCTGGCCTTTCCTTTTAACAACACTCAGTAAACGTTTGGGAACTGAGGAGACACATTTTTTTTAAGCTTCTCAGGTGGAATTATTTCCCATTCTTGCTTGATGTACAGCTTAAGTTGTTCAACAGTCCGGGGGTCTCCGTTGTGGTATTTTAGGCTTCATAATGTGCCACACATTTTCAATGGGAGACAGGTCTGGACTACAGACAGGCCAGTCTAATACCCACACTCTTTTACTATGAAGCCACACTGTTGTAACACGTGGCTTGGCATGGTCTTGCTCCAATAAGCAGGGGCGTCCATGATAACGTTGCTTGGATAGCAACATATGATGCTCCAAAACCTGTATGTACCTTTCAGCATTAATGGCGCCTTCACAGATGTGTAAGTTACCCATGTCTTGGCAACTAATACACCCCCATACCATCACAGATGCTGGCTTTTACACTTTGCGCCTATAACAATCCGGATGGTTCTTTTCCTCTTTGGTCCGGAGGACACGACATCCACAGTTTCCAAAAACAATTTGAAATGTGGACTCGTCAGACCACAGAACACTTTTCCACTTTGTATCAGTCCATCTTAGATGAACTCAGGCCCAGCGAAGCCGACTGCATTTCTGGGTGTTGTTGATAAACGGTTTTCGTCTTGCATAGGAGAGTTTTAACTTGCACTTAGAGATTTAGCAACCAACTGTAGTAACTGACAGTGGGTTTCTGAAGTGTTCCTGAGCCCATGTGGTGATATCCTTTAC
This sequence comes from Nerophis lumbriciformis, assembly GCF_033978685.3. Classification (NCBI taxonomy): domain Eukaryota; kingdom Metazoa; phylum Chordata; class Actinopteri; order Syngnathiformes; family Syngnathidae; genus Nerophis; species Nerophis lumbriciformis. The sequence continues at coordinate 15,824,925 of NC_084572.2, read as the reverse complement.
ACACTGATGTCGCTTGTTGATGCAGTACAGCCCGAGGGATCAAAGGTCACAGGCTTAGCTGCTTACGTGGAGTGATTTCTCCAGATTCTCTGAACCCTTTGATGATATTACGGACCGTAGATGGTGAAATCCCTAAATTCCTTGCAATAGCTGGTTGAGAAAGGTTTTTCTTAAACTGTTCAACAATTTGCTCACGCATTTGTTGACAAAGTGGTGACCCTCGCCCCATCCTTGTTTGTGAATGACTGAGCATTTCATGGAATCTACTTTTATACCCAATCATGGCACCCACCTGTTCCCAATTAGCCTGTTCACCTGTGGGATGTTCCAAATAAGTGTTTGATGAGCATTCCTCAACTTTATCAGTATTTATTGCCACCTTTCCCAACTTCTTTGTCACGTGTTGCTGGCATCAAATTCTAAAGTTAATGATTATTTGCAAAAAAAAAAATGTTTATGAGTTTGAACATCAAATATGTTGTCTTTGTAGCATATTCAACTGAATATGGGTTGAAAATGATTTGCAAATCATTGTATTCCGTTTATATTTACATCTAACACAATTTTCCAACTCATATGGAAACGGGGTTTGTACTTTTTACACTTGCATGGCAGTTAAAGTTAAATAAAAGCTGCTTTAAACAATCCTGTATAGCTTATAAAGGTTTTTAACTAAGACTTTATTACAAGGGTGTCCAAACTTCATACTTCAAGAATGTGTGTGTGTGTGTGTCTGTCTGTCTGTCTGTCTGTCTGTCTGTCTGTCTGTCTGTCTGTCTGTCTGTCTGTCTGTCTGTCTGTCTGTCTGTCTGTCTGTCTGTCTGTGTGTGTGTGTGTGTGTGTGTGTGTGTGTGTGTGTGTGTGTGTGTGTGTGTGTGTGTGTGTGTGTGTGTGTGTGCATTATCTAAAAAATCAGTTCAATGTAGGTATATTTGCTAATAAATGGCATAAAGTCAAAGAAAAAAAGCTTTGTTTAAAACCAAGACAAAGTACAGTATGTTATTGTTAGGATTACTATTATCAACATTTTCAACATTTAATTTAAATAATTTTTCTTTTTCACCCCAAAGCTCTCGATTTACCGGTCGATCTACGTTCCCATCCTCACCTATGGTCATGAGCTTTGGGTTATGACCGAAAGGACAAGATCACGGGTACGAGCGGCCGAAATGAGTTTCCTCCGCCGGGTTGCGGGGCTCTCCCTTAGAGATAGGGTGAGAAGCTCTGCCATCCGGGGGGAGCTCAAAGTAAAGCCGCTGCTCCTCCACATCGAGAGGAGCCAGATGAGGTGGTTCGGGCATCTGGTCAGGATGCCACCCGAACGCCTCCCTACGGAGGTGTTTAAGACACGTCCGACCGGTAGGAGGCCACGGGGAAGACCCAGGACACGTTGGGAAGACTATATATCCCGGCTGGCCTGGGAACGCCTCGGGATCCCCCGGGAGGAGCTGGACGAAGTGGCTGAGGAGAGGGAAGTCTGGGCTTCCCTGCTTAGGCTTCTGCCCCCGCGACCCGACCTCGGATAAGTGGAAGAAGATGGATTGATGGATGGCATTTTTCTTTTTTAATATGTGCTGCAGGCCAATAAAAAAAACAAGCTATGAGCCGCAAGTGACCCATGAGCTGCACTTTGGACATTTCTGTTTTATGAGCTTCTTCCTAAAACATGTGCATCGACTTAACCAAGCAATTACTGAAGACTTTGTGAAATAATGCTTTTTAAATGTGTTAAAGATGCCATATGTAGTAATGTGGCCAGAAATGGTACTGCAATCAGGGTCACAATTCTGTAGTCCCCTCCCACTCTCCCTGACTGAGGTTGCCAGATATACAGCCAAATCCAAATTCTTCTCCAAAGAACTTCAAATGGCAATTGACGAGTCCTACGCTGTAGGTTTCTCTTGTTTTTGCTTCTTGCAAGATGGTTTACTAAGTAATTATGCCACATTTTACTGATGTCAATTGGCCAAATGTATTTGTAAAGTTTTGCAGCAATATTTTAGTCGGGAGTTGGGACAGATTGTTGGCGTCACCCTGCTAAAATGTCTCGTTTGACCGCACGGACCATCGAAATATATTATGTATAATAATATATAATATATTGCATAGGCCTACTTTGATGGCAAGCCAAGGCCAACAGTAAAATTACCGCCACATTTCGTTCAGCATAATTTCATGTTGCATCCAACCTGACGCACTGCATTCTCTTCCATGTACGCACGTCAAAAAAGCATCATACAGAAATACAAATAGACGGAGTAGACATTGAAAGGGTGAAATAAACTAGATTTTTGGATGTAACAGATGATAAAATTAACTGGAATTCAAATAAAAAATATGCAACACAAGAAATATTTGAATAATCAAAAAATCAAAATATGTTTTGGCCCAACCATCAATCCATATTCTCTACTGCTCGTTAGTGTTACCATATCTGAGTTATTGTGCAGAAATATGGGGAAACAACTACAAATGTGCACTTCATTTACTGACCGTGTTACGAAAAAGATCAGTTAGACTGACTGATACATAATGTTGGATATAGAGAACATACAAACACTTTATATATTGAATCAAACATATTGAAATTCAACAATTTGGTAAAATTGCAAACAACTAAAATGATACACAAAGCAAACTATAACCGGCTACTCAAGAATGTACAACAATTCTTCTCAACTAAAGAGGACAAATATAACCTTAGAGGAAAAACTGACATAAAACATTTGTATGCACGTACAACATTTAAGACCTTTAGTATATCAGTATGTGGAATTAAATTATGGAATGGATTTAGCAAAGAAGTTAAACAATGTATTTATTGATTCCAATTAAAACTGCTTACAAAGTACAAGGAAGACGAATTATGAGAAATACCTTCAACCTTATTGAAAACGGGATATTTTTCATCTCAGTATGTTTATCATGACTTACTTGATTATATATTGCAAGACCTGCTGCATTAATCATTCACTGATGTAATTGTATTACAAAAAGAAGACAGTAAATTAACCTATGCATTTGTAAACGCTCTGAAGTGGGAAAGGGGTAGGATTAAATAAGCGTTGCTTCTTCCTACTCCTTTTTGGACATGATGCAAAGAGAAATTATATGAAATAAAGTGTGATGTATTATACTGTAAGTGTGTTCATGTTCGAAATAAACTAAACTCAATCAATCAATCAATCAATCACCATCTTTCAGTGCAGAATGCGATCCCTGAGCCACCAGACGTTACGCATAAGTCATATAGCCTACTACCATGACAACACACAAAGTAGAAAATCATTACATGTAATGCATTATATTGTGCCAAGCAAATACCACCACATATGTGCCTGATACACATACTGTACCAGAAACCGCAATTAGCCATGCTAATGTTGGAACGCATTTCCTCAGCATATTGAGAAGGAAATAGGCACTGACACTACCCAGATCCACACAGGTTTTATTTGAAGAAAATATATTTTTCCCTGTCAGTTGGATGACGCATCGACATACAGGCTAACGGGCATATATTTCCCCCGTTAGCATATATGTCGATGTGTCATTGACCAAGCTAGCATGCTAAGCATTCGTTGCACGAACATACTAGCATTGTTAGACAAGATCATAGACTGTATTGGACAATACAGTTTAAATACGAAATGTCCATTTCCATTTAATACAAGTATTAAGAAAATGTAAATGCCTGACGTACCTATCAAGGAGGAAATTAGCAAGTTTGGCGTCAGATGCAAAAAAATATTCAATGGTCTCCATCTTTCAAAGGCATCCCCGATACAAATCCTTGTTTTGTTCCTGGCTTTGTCGTGAATAAGTTGAGAATCGTAACGACGCCTTTTAGATTTACTAAGGTCTGACATGTTTAGTAACTTTACCAGTGGCAGTAGCCAGATGAAGATGGCGGTGCGTAACTGGCAACCTGGATGTGACACACTCACGGACTTTCTAATTGGTCAAACGGTAGAGGGCGGGGTATCAAAATGAAAACAATAAGATTTTGGGGCTGTAAATCTAATTTTGAAATGACCATATCCCGGCTGAACTACCGTTATCAGTTATAAAGGTATTCGAAAAGAACATGATTTATTAATACATTTTGACATATCAGGGCCATTTAATGATGACTTGACATGAAATTATTACATATGATACTTTTAATTAAGAGCAAAGCTGCATTTATTAACATACCATTTTAGCCACCACATCTCCTAGAAAAAATGTTTTAATAAATTACCAAGCAAGATTGTGAGTCTCGTTGCACATTAATCATGTGCTCCAGAATTTGGGAATCCGATTTACATTTTTTATTAGAAGACTGAGTGCAGAATCGTTTAAAGGACGACATTTAAATAAATCAAAATGTTAAAAAAAAAAGATGTGTGACATTATTATGATTTAGAATATTAAATACAAAGACAAAGTAAGAATATTTAGTTGATTATACATAGTAAATCAAGAAAACCAAAAAGAACATAGAATTGTGTAAATGAAAATATATTTTTTTTAAAGCTAGGCCGAGCAGCAATACTTCCAAGTAGGAAGAAAGCTCCGACAAACTAGCGTTTAAGACTACTATGTATAGCGGCACTAAAAGCACCCCCATGCTGTAGAGTGCAATAATCTGTGCACTTTACTACTCAACAAGTAGTGCAAATCAAGAGCAAAAGCTGCTGGATTTAAAATTACAGCAGGTACATGAATACAGCAGATGGTCATAAATGAGGGCATAACACAGATGGTTGGGAATAAACCTGTAAAAAAATCCTCTGACAATTTGCTAGTTCTGAACGTTAAATTAATTTTAAAATATATTTAAAAAAAGTCAACATATTCCCAATTTAAGTACCGGTAGTAGGACTCCAACGTCACCATACAAATGAGTCAAAGAGTTCTTTATTTTCTTCTTGTTACAGTCAAATATGTTAAATGTGACCTATAGTGAATTTTGTCTTCCTCGGGGTTGTTGTTCAAATGTTTGATACCAGTGTTAATTAATGCCAAAGCGTCAAATCACAAGGTGCACGTACGTATTTTGGCGTGAGCTTGCGCGCAGATTTGGATGCCTCTGTTTGTGGCGTTTTGCAGTCTGGCTATGTTGTGACATCAGAGCGAGGTGGACGTACTCATTTAGACATTGAGTCAAACTCTCAATCAAAGCTGGTGTCAACCATGTGTTTTCATTCAACCATGTCAGGAAAAAAAATTGGTTTGACAACTTCAAGATATACAGTACAGGCCAAAAGTTTGGACCTACCTTCTCCTCATTCAATGTGTTTTCTTTATTTTCATGACTATTTACATTGTAGATTGTCACTAAAGGCATCACAACTATGAATTAAAGCTGCAAGCAGCGATGGACGGGGCCGACTTTGACGGCACATAAAATCCCAACAGGAGCAGTAATTAAAACTCTTTTGTCAACTTTTAATCAGAAGGGTTCAATCTCTCTCCTGTGCTAGTTTGAAGCCGACACGACAAACGCGCTCAGAGGAGATAATGTTTGAAAAAAGGTGACCGGTTTTTACAAAACTTTTGTTTTGAAGGGGGAATAGCAAACTTCCTGTTGATTTTTGCTGGGGGTTGTCAATACATGAAATGTAGGTCTAAGTGAGACCTACATAGAGGTCTCTACGACATTCCTACTGGAAGTTACAGGTAGTTTTGTTTGTGTTTTCTTCCTAGGAGCAGTTTTGTCTGTGTTTTATTCCTAGGGGGCACTAAAGCGCAATTTTGAGTTTTGGAGTTTGCTTTTTTTATTAGATCGCAATTCGCCAGTCCTGATGTGTGTGTCCAGTTTGGTGAGTTTTGAAGCATGTTAAGGGGGTCAAATTACAGCTCAAAGAGGCAAAGGTGACTGTTTTTACAAAACCTTTGTTTTGAAGGGGGATTTGCAAACTTTCTGTTGATTTTTGCTGAAGAAAGTCGATGTATGAAATCTAGGTATAAGTGAGACCTACATAGAGGTTTTTGTTTCATGTCTCTACGACATTTGTACTGGAAGTTACAGGCAGTTTTGTCTGTGTTTTCTTCCTAGGGGGCGCTAGAGCGCAATTTTGAGTTTTAAAGTTGGGTTTTTTGATTAGATGGCAATTTTCGCCAGTCCTGATGTGTGTGTCAAATTTGGTGAGCATGTTAAGGGGGTCAAATTACAGCTCAAAGAGGCGGCGGAATAATAATAATAAAACCTTACAATTACAATAGGGTCCTCTGTCACAAAGGGACATTGTGGTCCCTAATGAACACATGTGGATTTATGTACTTAACAAAAAAAGATGAAATAACTGAAAACATGTTTTATATTCTAGTTTCTTCAAAATAGCCACCCTTTGCTCTGATTAGTGCTTTGCACACTCTTGGCATTCTCTCGATGAGCTTCAAGCACACCTGTGAAGTGAAAACCATTTCAGGTTACTACCTCTTGAAGCTCAACGGGAGAATGCCAAAAGTGTGCAAAAAAGTAATCAGAGCAAAGGGTGGCTATTTTGAAGAAACTAGAATATAACATGTTTTCAGTTATTTCACCTTTTTTGTTAAGTACATAACTCCACGTGTTCATTCGTGGTTTTGATGCCTTCAGTGACAATCTACAATGTAAATAGTCATGAAAATAAAGAAAACACATTGAATTAGAAGATGTGTTCAAACTTGTGGCCTGTACTGTATATTTGAACTGTGTACATTTTCAAAATATAAATGATGATACTTTTGGAGAGGGTGGGCATGGTTTCATTTGCAATCTGGGAACGCCTCCAGAATCTAATATTTTGCAGACAGACTCAAAAAAAGTGACTGTGGAGCAAAATGTATGCTAAATTTACACAAACGCGTATCCAATACATATTATCTAGACCAGTGGTTCTCAAATGGGGGTACGCGTACTCCTGGGGGTAATTGAAGGTATGCCAAGGGGTACGTGATATTTTTTTAAAATGTCTGTCAAAAAGAACTGTGAAAAGAAATGCAACAATGCAATATTCAGTGTTGACAGCAATATTTATTCCATAAATATTGATGTTAAAGATTTCTTTTTGTGAAGAAATGTTTAGAATTAAGTCCATGAATCCAGATGGATCTCTATTACAATCCCCAAAGAGGGCACTTTAAGTTGATGATTACTTCTATGTGTAGAAATCTTTATTTATAATTGAATCATTTGTTAATTTTTCAACAAGTTTTTTGTTATTTTTATATCTTTTTTTTCCAAATAGTTCAAGAAAGACCACAACAAATGAGCAATATTTTGCACTGTTATACAATTTAATAAATCAGAAACTGATAACATAGTGCTGTATTTTACTTCTTTATCTCTTTTTTTCAACCAAAAATGCTTTGCTCTGATTAGGGGGTACTTGAATTAAAAAAATGTTCACAGGGGGTACATCACTGAAATAGGTTGAGAATAGACCACAAGATAAAATGGTCAAAGGACCCCTTTAAAAACTGGCTGTACGCACCTGTACAGTTAGTGAAAGGGTTTATGATGGGCAATGTTTGACCCTGGAACTGATTATTTACATTTCCATTCATTTTGATGGAAACTATTGTGGTCGAATAACATGCCCCAAAAGATCATCCTCAGAGGTTCAACTGTATTTCCTTTTCAGAAATGCGACTCAATCGAGACTTTAGAGTAAAACTTACAATGCACAAGCAAAGGCGTCTGTCTTGTTCTACATAAACCTCCATCCAAAACATTACTCAAAAGTGCTGTCCTTAGCCATGAAAGAACAGCAACACTTTCATTTTCCATATATTTCAATATATATATATATATATTTTTTTTTTCAAATTGTTTCTTATGTCTGTACAGCACTTTAGCCAACAGGGGTTGTTTTTGAATATGATAAATAAATGAATAAACTGAACTGAACTGAGGAAAAAGAGAAAAGTGTTTTCTTTGGTGACCTCACCTCTGCAATCACAAACAGCTCTCCCATTAACCTTGGCCTTATATTCCACATTCACTTGTCAAAATAACATAAAAAACATGCACATGGCAACCTTTTACCGAAACCAGTTGTGTGCGTCCTAAGCCCCAAAGGAAAATGTATGCACTTGGCGTGGATCACACCCTGCACTTTTGGCAGTCGTATCGTTGGGGAAAAAAAATGTGCATATGCTACAAACAATTGATACGGCTGGCTGGCAAGTGGCAACCATGTTTACTTTTATCAAATGTGTCTACTAAAAACTTCAGTTCAAACAGCTTAAGTCATATGAACACATTTGCATATGTAATCACACCAAATCATAAAAATGTCAGTTCAGCCAGCATCAAAGCAGTTAAATTTAATTGCGTTTTTTACGGCACACGCTGTAAAAGATGAGACGCGTAAGGCATATTTAACACTCCTCCTGAGTTAAGACTGTTCTATTGTTTATGGAACATTCCACCAAACCGGTGCTAATTGTTTGTTGTAAAGCTTTCAAAAATAATGATTATTATTCAAATACAAACTGTTACCCCCTGAGAATTAAATCGATTCGTGTGGTGCCCAAAGATTCACAGCCGTAGTGCCTTCTCACTGTTGGGGTGGCAACAGAGCGAGAAATATTCATCATCATCATTCTCTGGTAATCTGGAGGCTTCCTTCGCCCCATGGAAACAACATTGCCAAATTTTGGAGGCTGTTCTCAAAATGTTTTGTTTCAGGCGCTGTTTGTGTGGGGATAAAGGGCTAAAACTGTACATACAGTCGTGGTCTAAAGTTTACATACACTTGTAAAGAACATAATGTCATGGCTGTCTTGAGTTTCCAATCATTTCTACAACTCTCCATTTTTTGTGATAGAGTGATTGGAGCACATACTTGCTTGGAATGAATTGGAAGCTGATGGAACACAGGTGTCAGTGTCCACAGTCAAGCGTGTTTTGCATCGCCATAAGAGGCTAACATGCAAGAAGGAAGCTCTTGCTCCAGAAGCGACACCTTAAGGCTCGCCTAAAGTTTGCTGCTGATCACATGGACAAAGATAAGACCTTCTGGAGGAAAGTTCTGTGGTCAGATGAAACAAAACTTGAGTTGTTTGGCCACAATACCCAGCAATATGTTTGGAGGAGAAAAAGTGAGACCTTTAATTCCAGGAACACCATTCCTACAGTCAAGCATGGTGGTGGTAGTATTATGCTCTGGGCCTGTTTTGCTGCCAATGGAACTGGTGCTTTACAGAGAGTAAATGGGACAATGAAAAAGGAGGATTACCTCCAAATTCTTCAGGACAACCTAAAATCATCAGCCCGGAGGTTGGGTCTTGGGCGCAGTTGGGTGTTCCAACAGGACAATGACCCCGAACACACGTCAAAAGTGGTAAAGGAATGGCTAAATCAGGCTAGAATTAAGGTTTTAGAATTCCCAAAGTCCTGACTTAAACCCCATTGAGAACATGTGGACAATGCTAAAGAAACAAGTCCATGTAAGAAAACCAACAAATTTAGCTGAACTGCACCAATTTTGTGCAGAGGAGTGGTAAAAAATTCAACCAGAAGCTTGTGGATGGCTACCAAAAGTGCCTTATTGCAGTGAAACTTGCCAAGGGACATGTAACCAAATATTAACATTGCCGTATGTATACTTTTGACCCAGCAGATTTGGTCACATTTTCAGTAGACCCATAATATATTCATAAAAGAATGAAACTTTATGACTGTTTTTTGTAACAAACAAGTATGTGCTCCAATCACTCTATCACACAAAACTAAGAGTTGTAGAAATTATTGGAAACTCAAGACAGCCATGACATTATGTTCTTTACAAGTGTATGTAAACTTTTGATCGCGACTGCATATGTGCCTGTTGGTCAATCTGCTGGTCACTCTCTGAGCGGGGTGGCACTGATGTCATATTAATACACCCAGTTTTTTCTAATGTTTTTGGGATCTACTTGTAGAGTCCCAAAGATCGACTGCTCGATCATGATCGACGGATTGGCGACCCCTGATATACATGCTTTAAGTTTATATGTAATGTCGTAACAGGCACATCCATGATAATATTTACAGCATTTTAAGCATTGCCTCTGTGAACAAGACACTGAGTAAGTCATTCCTCTGTGTTAGCTCCTGCAATAACAATGTCAATATAGCTTGGTTGATATGGCATGTACCGTATTTTCCACACTATAAAGCGCACCGGATTATAAAGCGCACCTTCAATGAATGGCCTATTTTAAAACTTTGTTCATATATAAGGCGCACCGCATTATAAGGCGCATAGAATAGACGCTACAGTAGAGGCTGGGGTTACGTTATGCATCCATTAGATGGAGCTGCAATGTCAACAAAACAAATAGTGATTGTACTGACTTTTCTACTTGCTACTCTCTGTTCAACAACTCACTGTTTGAGTTTGTCCTCCAACTGTAGCCATCTCGCTTTGTTCCCTCGGAAACTCTGTTTAGTCTTCTTTACTTGGTGCAGGTCATCATGTTGCTTCCTCCACTTCCGCACCACTGATTCGTTAATGTTAAATTCTCTCGCTGCTGCTCTATTCCCGTGTTCTACTGCGTGACTGATCGCCTTGAGTTTAAACTCTGCGTCATAAGCGTGTCACTTAATAGGAGCCATTTTTGGGTCTTTACATAAAGTTTAGGTCTCGCAACTACGGTAAGCAGCCGCCGACTTCATTTTCCCCCGTAAAAGAAGAAGCGCTTCTTCTTCTATGGTAAGCAGCCGTATCGCGCTTCTTCTTCTACGGGGGAAAATGAAGTCGGCGGCTGCTTACCGTAGTTGCGAGACCTGTACCTGTTGTGGCTCAATATTGGTCCATATTGGTCCATATATAAATCGCACCGATTTATAAGGCGCACTGTCAGCTTTTGAAGGAAATTCATACTTGCCAACCCTCCCAGATTTTCCGGGAGACTCCCGAAATTCAGCGCCTCCCCCGAAAACCTCCCGGGACAAATTTTCTCCCGAAAATCTCCCGAAATTCAGCCGGAGCTGGAGGCCACGCCCCCTCCAGCTCCATGCGGACCTGAGTGAGGACAGCCTGTTTTCACGTCCACTTTCTCACAATATAAACAGCGTGCCCGTCCAATCACGTTATAAGTGCAGAATGATCGAGGGCGAGTTCTTGGTTTCTTATGTGGGTTTATTGTTAGGCAGTTTCATTAACGTCCTCCAAGCGCGCTAACAACACACAACAACAGCAGTCACGTTTTCGTCTACCGTAAACAGCAATGTTGTGACACTCTTAAACAGGACAATACTAGCATCTACTGTACATGCATATGTGACAATAACATCTAGGGCTTTTAGAGAGTGCAGTGCACAACTGCGCACACAACAAGGAGACGAAGCAGAAGAATGAGGAAGATACAGCCATGGCGACGCCGATGACAGGTAAGATGAAGAAATACGCTTGTAAGTTCTAAGCCGCAGCTGCGATTGGACCTGGATAGCCTCCGGGAAGAAGTAGTGGACTACCAAGTGCTTGGCAGTGAAGATCTTCCTCAGGAAGCAAAGATTGACCGGTTTTGGGCCATGCTAGGGAGAGATGGAATATTCCAGACTCTAGTGCATTTGATGAAAGCACTTTTGTGCGTGCCACACAGCAATGCATCATCAGAGAGGGTGTTCAGCATGGTTAGAAAAATAGTGACAGAGAATAGAACAAGGATGGACAATTCAACCCTTAACTCAACAATGAGTAGATGAGTGTTATGTGTGTGTAATGTGTAAATAAATGAACACCGAAATTCAAGTATTTATTTTATGTATATATATATATATATATATATATATATATATAATAAAATAAATATATATATATATATATATATATATATATATATATATAGCTAGAATTCACTGAAAGTCAAGTATTTCTTATATATATATATATAAAATACTTGACTTGGTGAATTCTAGCTGTAAATATACTCCCCCCCTCTTAACCACACCGCCCCCACAGCCCACCACCTCCCGAAATCGGAGGTCTTAAGGTTAGCAAGTATGAGGAAATTGGAGGTTTTTAGGTGCGCCTTATAGTGCGGAAACAACGGTAAATGGAAGATATTTTTTTTTATAGGCGAAAGAAATAAACTCTGATTACCTGCATTGTTAACCGCCTATTGCTAGAATATCTGGTGTTTTATTTGTGAGTGACACCGAATTGGTGGAGTGGCTCTTCTGAGGGACAGAAGACAAACTGGCGAACAGAAAAACAAGTGTGTCGCGGAGAAGAGTTGTAGAGATGATTGGAAACTCAAGACAGCCATGACATTATGTTCTTTACAAGTGTATGTAAACTTTTGACCACGACTGTATCTTCACCTTTCCATTTAAAAACGGTTCAGTGGGGACAGGCCCTTAGTGTAACAGATTGATCAGTATTATGTTAGGATTTCAGATTTATAGATACAATCAGGCCATAGAGGAGATATTTTACAGTCTAGCTTTAAATTCTTTGGCCAAAGCTGCCTTCCCTCTGTTCGGTGGTGTGTTGGTGCTTGACAGAAGTGGCCACCCCTAAAAGGGTTGTGATTAAAGCTCCACTTCAGGAAATGAAAAGCTCTCTTAGTGCGCTCTTACAGAAATGAATACTGACTGGCATTTTGACACAAACTCAACGGCAAAAAAAAACAACAACGACCTTCTACGTCTAGCCATGTGAGGTGCAGCGATGCTTATTACAAGCTCCTTTTACACAGAGATCCAGCAAAATGCTGCCTTTTAAATAACTCAGCCAAAACGGGATTCACAATGACAAAGCATTCAGCTTGTATTTTCACATCATCGGACGGATCAGACTGTGGGGTTGTTGCCATCAACGGAGGGACAGCAGAGTGCTTTTGGAGTAACAGTAAAAGCTTTGTCGGCGCCCGTGAAAAAGCAACTCAGCTGTTTAACAGGAAGGTTGCAATTCCTAAACAATCAGTGCCAGAGTAGTTCTTGTACAAAACTCATCAAAGTGGTGAATACACAACAAACATACTGCAGTCGCACAACACAGACTAAAAGAATACACCTAAAAAACACTTACAGTCGTGGTCAAAAGTTTACATATACTTGTAAAGAACATAATGTCATGGCTGTCTTGAGTTTCCAATACTTTCTACAACTCTTATTTTTTTTGTTGGTCACAAAAAACATTCATGAAGTTTGGTTATTTTATGAATGTATTATGGGTCTACTGAAAATGTGACCAAACCTGCTGGGTCAAAAGTATACATACAACAATGTTAATATTTGGTTACATGTCCCTTGGCAAGTTTCACTGCAATAAGGCACTTTTGGTATCCATCCACAAGCTTCTGGCAAGCTTCTGGTTGAATTTTTAGCTAAATTTGTTGGTTTTCTGACATGGACTTGTTTCTTCAGCATTGTCCACACGTTTAAGTCAGGACTTTGGGAAGGCCATTCTAAAACCTAAATTCTAGCCTGATTTAGCCATTCCTTTACCACTTTTGAAGTGTGTTTGGGGGTCATTGTCCTAATGGAACACCCAACTGCGTCCAAGACCCAACCTCCGGGCTGATGATTTTAGGTTGTCCTGAATAATTTGGAGGAAATCTTCCTTTTTCATTGTCCCATTTACTCTCTGTAAAGCGCCAGTTCCATTGGCAGCAAAACAAGCCCGGAGCATAATGCTACCACCACCATGCTTGGCGGTAGGAATAGTGTTCCTGGGATTAAAGGCCTCACCTTTTCTCCTCCAAACATATTGCTGGGTATTGTGGCCAAACAGCAAATTTTTTGTTTAATCTGACATCACATGGACAAAGATAAGACCTTCTGGAGGAAAGTTCTGTGGTCAGATTAAACAAAAACAAATCAGTGTGAGCGGCACTGGGGGAAAGAGTGAAGTGTCCTGCTCAAGAACACAACGGCAGTGATTTGGATGGCCAGAGGCGTTTCTGGCACCGCTGCTCTACCCACCACGTCATGCCGCCCCCGTAGTGTATAAAATATTTGTCATCCAGCTAATGTTACAGCTTTAATACTACCTTTTTTTTTGTACCTCAAACATCCTTGATGCTGTTTTGCAATGCTTCTACAAAGTGGGTGTGGAAAATCCTACTTGCTTGTACCTAATTTTAGCTTTTGGGTAAAAATAAACTCTTACTGCGATGAAGACAAACATGTTAGGAAAATCTTGTGTACATTTATCTAACTAACTAATTCAAGTCGAAAGGTTATAATTAGAGATGGCCGATAATATCGGACTGCCGATATTATCGGCCGATTATTGCTTTAAAATGTAATATCGGAAATTATCGGTATCGGTTTAAAAATTATCGGTATCGGTTTCAAAAAGTAAAATGTATGACTTTTTAAAACGCCGCTGTGTACACGGACGTAGGGAGAAGAACAGAGCGCCAATAAACCTTAAAGGCACTGCCTTTGCGTGCCGGCCCAGTCACATAATATCTACGGCTTTTCACACACACAAGTGAATGCCATGCATACTTGGTCAACAGCCATACAGGTCACACTGAGGGTGGCCGTATAAACAACTTTAATACTGTTACAAATATGCGCCACACTGTGAACCCACACCAAACAAGAATGCCAAACACATTTTGGGAGAACATCCGCCCCGTAACACAACATAAACACAACAGAACAAATACCCAGAACCCCTTGCAGCAGTAACTCTTCCGGGACGCTACAATATACACCCCCTACCCCACCCCACCTCAACCCCGCCCCTCCAACCCCGCCTACCTCAACCTCCTCATGCTCTCTCAGGGAGAGCATGTCCCAAATTACAAGCTGCTGTTTTGAGGCATGTTAAAAAAAATAATGCACATTGTGACTTCAATAATAAATATGGCAGTGCCATGTTGGCATTTTTTTCCATAACTTGAGTTGATTTATTTTGGAAAACCTTGTTACATTGTTTAATGCATCCAGCGGGGAATCACAATAAAATTAGGCATAATAATGTGTTAATTCCATGACTGTGTATATCGGTATCGGTTTATATCGGAATCGGTAATCAAGAGTTGGACAATATCGGAATATCGGATATCGGCAAAAAAGCCATTATCGGACATGTCTAGTTATTATACAGGTTACAGAACATAAATGAAGTATAGTTGGCGGTTTTTGAATGCATTTTTAAAGTGATTTAGAGATAGAATGGATTGCTCCCATTAACTGCGTTGCTAGCCACCAAGAACCAGACGATTTTTATATGTTAGAATGCGAAAAAAACTAAACCTTTCTCATCTTGTCTCCTTCTAAGGATTGTGAACGATAGGCAACAATCCCAAAAGAAAGTGCAGTTCCCCTTTAAGGCTGCAATAAGTCTATCATTGTTCTGTATTTATTGCATGGCTGTGTTCTTATGGCTAATTCACACTTGCAAAAGAAACACTAAAGTTAGTCTAAATCTGTAATTTGACTTGTAAATATCCATGTAGACCCCACTAAAGCAGTGTTTTTCAAAATTCTAAATTTCAACATATATCCTTAACCAAATTGGGGTCCATCTGGTTCTATTTGTACCCTGTCAGTTACAGACCTTGTAAGGGTCAATTGAAACCCCCTATAGGAGTCCCTGAAATCCACCTTTAGAACCACTGTATTCAATCAAACAGTAACAAGCAGCTCGATGCGAGGTAAGTGGAAGAGACAGCAGAGAGATCTGCTGTCATTCTGGCCATTTCCAGTGACAGCCCCCCTTATGCACACCCTGAAAATGAGATTGCAGAAGGCACAGACGAGGCAGAAGATCAAGAGATATCAGAAAAGATGGAGAGCAGTGAGGACGGAGATGTAAAAGAGATACAAATTGAGAACACAGAGACAAGAGGATGAGACAGAAGAGCCAGCAGAAAAAACCATGGAGATGATATTAATTTGTATTATTTCTGGTTAATTAAAACTAGCATGAGGAGGCCACAGTGCAGGGACAGCCGCTGGAATTGAGGACGTAAGTCTTAAGGTATAAATCGACATTAAAACAAATCGATGTTTACAAAAACCCAAAATGATTCCAAAAGGTACAAGCGGTAGAAAATGGATGGATGGCATCATTAGAGACTTAGACTAGACTTCCTTTTATTATTATTATTAGTATGTATTTATCATGAGACTAAAGTTTCATTATTTTTCTGAAACTTAGCAGCCCTGACCTAACTGACTAATTTAGTAAAGCCTTTGGCTGAATTTCTGGCATATTGAGAACTCTTCCGGAAAATATCTGACTAACCTAATATGGCTGAACAACAAACTATTTCATCTCATTAGAGCCTTGTGGTAGTACAAACCAACTAATCTCATTCATAGGCGCCGATCCCGTGGGTGCTTCAGGGCCCGAGCACCCACGGACAAAGCCAAACACCCACGTGGGATTGATGGCAACTTTTAATCTTTAAAATAATTTTAGAAAAATCAATCTTGTTGTAGTTAATTTTGTGGCGAGTTTGGTCCGTTTTACAAAATAATAAAGCCACAAATCATATGGGGTATTAACTTCGCTGAACGTCTATTTTTCTTTTTAAAACACACACTGAGCACCCACTGGCAGAAATGTAGATCGGCGCCTATGATCTCATTGGAGCCATGTGGTTGAACTAACTAGCTTGCTAGCTACGTAACTAACAACAAAGCCACTCATTAGAACCTTGGGGGTGAAAAATGGTGAAAATAATTAACTCATTAGCACCCTATGGCTGAACAACTAACTCATTCGATTGTTAAAGGTGCAATGGGGTTGAAGAAACTACCCAACAACTTAATTCATTAGAGCCCTGCGGCTGACACAACTAACTTACCAACTAATATCATTAGATCCATGTGGTTGAACTACCTGGTTAGCCGGTTAAGTAACTAACAACTCATCCATTCAGAACCCTACACCTGAATCAAAGTGGACCTAACAAACTAACCACTGTAGAGTCTTATGGTAGAAATATGAGTAAACTAACTAATTCATTTCATTTAAGTCGTGTGTTTGAAATAACTAGCTTGCTTTCTATGTAACTACCAACTAATCCACTTATTTGAACCTTATGACTGAAACACAGTGGAACAAAACCTACTTTAGAGTCTTAGTGTTGAAATGTGGCTGAACTAACCAACTCATTAGCGCCCTATCGCTACCTAATTTATTAGAACCCAGCGGCTGACAAAACTAACTAATTTATGAACTAATCTATTTGGATTTATGTGGTTGAACTACCTGGCTCGCTGTTTAAGAAACTACCAACTCATCCACTAAGTAGAAACCTATGCCTGAAACATGGTGGAACTAACAAACTACAGTAGAGTTGTACAGTTGAAATGTGGCCGAACTAACTAACTAAGTAACTAACTAACTAACAGACCTTATTGGAGCCACATGGTTGCACTGCCTAGTTTATTGGGTAGGTAATTGCAATCTATCCAAACAACTTCTCCACTTACTGTTTTAGCACCTTTTGTCGAAACATGTGGAACAGATAAACTTTAACTCATTAGCACCCTATGGCTGAACAACTAACTCATTAGATTGTTAAAGGTGCAATGGGGTTGAAGAAACTACCCAACTACTTAATTCATTAGAGCCCTGCGGCTGACAACTAACTTACCAACTAATATAATTAGATCCATGTGGTTGAACTACCTGGTTAGTCGGTTAAGTAACTAACAACTCATCCACTCAGAACCCTACACCTGAATCAAAGTGGACCTAACAAACTAACCACTGTAGATTCTTATGGTAGAAATGTTAGTAAAATAACTAATTAATTTCATTTAAGTCATGTGTTTGAACTAACTAGCTTGCTTGCTATGTAACTACCAACTAATCCACTTATTTGAACCTTATGACTGAAACACAGTGGAACAAAACCTACTTTAGAGTCTTAGTGTTGAAATGTGGCTGAACTAACCAACTCATTAGCGCCCTATCGCTACCTAATTTATTAGAACCCAGCGGCTGACAAAACTAACTAACTTATGAACTAATCTATTTGGATTTATGTGGTTGAACTACCTGGCTTGCTGTTTAAGAAACTACCAACTCATCCACTAAGTAGAACCCTATGCCTGAAACATGGTGGAACTAACAAACTACAGTAGAGTTGTACAGTTGAAATGTGGCCGAACTAACTAACTAAGTAACTAACCAACTAACTAACTAACTAACTAACTAACTAACTAACAGACCTTATTGGAACCACATGGTTGCACTGCCTAGCTTATTGGGTAGGTAATTGCAATCTATCCAAACAACTTCTCCACTTACTGTATTAGCACCTTTTGTCGAAACATGTGGAACAGATAAACTTTAACTCATTAGCACCCTATGGCTGAACAACTAACTCATTAGATTGTTAAAGGTGCAATGGGGTTGAAGAAACTACCCAACTACTTAATTCATTAGAGCCCTGCGGCTGACACAACTAACTTACCAACTAATATCATTAGATCCATGTGGTTGAACTACCTGGTTAGTCGGTTAAGTAACTAACAACTCATCCACTCAGAACCCTACACCTGAATCAAAGTGGACCTAACAAACTAACCACTGTAGAGTCTTATGGTAGAAATGTTAGTAAACTAACTAACTAATTTCATTTAAGTCGTGTGTTTGAACTAACTAGCTTGCTTGCTATGTAACTACCAACTAATCCACTTATTTGAACCTTATGAATGAAACACAGTGGAACACAAACTACCGTATTTTTCTGAGTAT
Source organism: Nerophis lumbriciformis (assembly GCF_033978685.3). NCBI lineage: Eukaryota > Metazoa > Chordata > Actinopteri > Syngnathiformes > Syngnathidae > Nerophis > Nerophis lumbriciformis. The sequence goes on along the minus strand of NC_084572.2, from coordinate 15,806,287 downwards.
AAGTCGCACCGGAGTATAAGTTGCACCTGCCGAAAATGCATAATAAAGAAGGAAAAAAACATTATGCAACTTTCATAAACTGTGAAAAAAACTGCGACTTATAGTCCGAAAAATACGGTACTTTAGAATCGAAAGTGTTGAAATGTGGCTGAACTAACCAACTCATTAGCGCCCTATCGCTAAACAACTAACTCATTGTGGTTGAACAAACTACCCAATGTATTATAACCCAGCGGCTGACAAAACTAATTAACTTACAAACTAATCTATTTAGATTTATGTGGTTGAACTACCTGGCTTGCTGTTTAAGAAACAACCAACTCATCCACTAAGTAGAACCCTATGCCTGAAACATGGTGGAACTAACACACTACTGTAGAGTTGTACAGTTGAAATGTGGTTGAACTAACTAACTAACTAACTAACAGACCTTATTGGAGCCACATGGTTGCGCTGCCTAGCTTATTGGGTAAGTAATCGCAATCTATCCAAACAACTTCTCCACGTCCCTTATGTGGGCTCTGTACCGAGGATGTCGTTGTGGCTTGTGCAGCCCTTTGAGACTTTTGTGATTTAGGGCTATATAAATAAACATTGATTGATTGATTGATTGACTTACTGTATTAGCACCTTATGTCGAAACATGTGGAACAGATCAATTTTAACTAACCTCATAAAATCCTTGTGGTTGATATGTGGCAGAACTAATAACCCAACTAACTGAGACATTAACTTACTCATTAAACCGACTGTGAGACTGAACTAATTGGAGTGCTGTGACAGGAATGTGGTTGAACAAACTTACTAACTTCAACCTTGATATGACTAGGGTTACTTGTCACTTACTCCAATGTGAAAAGGTCCAGTGAAGTAGTCCAAGTTGGCCTGAATGAATCCAATGTTTTCTACTCCAAGTTCAGTGCTGCGACCCTGTGCCCTGATCAGAGATTCTTCCTTGTTTTCAATGAGGAGGACCTGCAACAACAACAACAACAACAAGAACGATGCTAGCAAGTCTCTCACAGTTATGGCTGACTGGTGATTGATTGATGCAGACAATGACAGTATTGTATCCACTGTATATCACTGTACCTGACAATGTGGGAGAGTGTGGGCCAGGACAATACCCACATGTCCCTGGTAGCACAAAGAAAAGGAAAAAAAAAAACAGTTTCAACAATGCATTCAATAAATTCAGGGTCAGTGATGACCTTTGACCTGCACCATGGACCATGGACTCTGAGGCTATACTACAACTTTCTCTCAGAGAATACTTTTGGAAGTTTCACTTCTAGGATTGCAACAGTGACATCAACGGTGGTCAGATAAGTTTGGCCTGACAGATGAAAGGACACACCGTTCCACTGCAGAAATCCACAATCGTGTCTCCTGGTTTGGCTAGATGTGTCACCATGGCAACCAAGTTATTCAGCTGTTGCTTCTTCTTGACTGTGCGGATATTTGACATCTTCCCTGCAAGAGAACACAAAGACCATCCAAACTTCAATCCATGTGGAATACATGTCAATAATTCAGGAGATAACCAAGTTCTTAGACATCAGTTCCATGCTGCCCAAGCTGCAAGTTATAACAGTGACCTTTAATTTACCTAAGCCTAAAAAGGACCGGCGCTACTTGGAAACAGGAAATTGAAATGTGAAAACTAATTATTAAGAGTGTTTGAAAAAGTAATTAGTATTTTTAAAACACAGAACATATAACTTATTTATTAATTAGAATGTTTTCACAAAATGGATATGAGTTCAGTATTAGCATAAGGTTTAATTTAAAATGTGCTATGGTAATTGAGTTTGATACCAACTGTGAGCTATTGGATAGATGGATGGATGGATGGGTGTAATTTTATTGTCATTGCTCTTAAAAAGTACAGTGAAATTACATTTTCAGTACAATTATTAGCTGATTTGATCAGGAACTCTTGTTGGATTTAAGACAGAACATATCGTAGTTCATCCAAAGTCTTTGGTTTGGTAAAGTACACTTGATCCTTGAACCAACCACAGAAAATAACCTCAAAATCAGGACTCCAAACTCAAACAAACCACGACAACCTATCCATCTCCTGAAAAATAGGCTATTCAGCCATTCACAAACTACAATCGCAACATTCTAAGGGGCGCAAACTTGCATTAAATTTATCTGTAAAGAACAAAAACAAAATATGTTTAACCACTTTTAAAAAAAACATTTCAAAACTAGGGAGTTTGTCATTTGTCAAGCATCCCATATACCAGGGGTCGGCAACCCAAAATGTTGAAAGAGCCATATTGGACCAAAAATACAAAAACAAATCTGTCTGGAGCCGCAAAAAATTAAAAGCCATATTACATCAGTGTGTGAATGTGTGTGTGAATGGGTGAATGTGGAAATACTGTCAAAGCGCTTTGAGTACCTTGAAGGTAGAAAAGCGCTATACAAGTATAACCCATTTATCATTTATTTATTTACATAGAGATAGTGTGTCATGAGATATAAAATGAATTAAGGACTTAAAAGAAACTAAATGACCTCAAATATAGCTACAAATGAGGCATAATGATGCAATATGTACATTTGCTAGCCTAAATAGCTTGTTAGTATCAATTAGCTTGCAGTCATGCAGTGACCAAATATGTCTGATTAGCACTCCACACAAGTCAATAACATCAACAAAACTCACCTTTGTGCATTCATGCACAACCTTAAAAGTTTGGTGGACAAAATGAGACAGAAAAAGAAGTGGCATAAAACACGTCCTGGAAAGTCGGAGAACGTTATACATGTAAACAAAGTTCAAGGACCGCCATAATTAGTAGGACAAAACGGTGCTCGCCAAATACTTGAATCAATGAAGCATGTTTAATACAAACAGTGTGCTTTATAACAATTAGGGAGGTTTGTGTCATGTTTGTCCTCCTACAGAAACCATATTAAAACAAAAAATATATATTTTTCCCCTCATCTTTTTCCATTTTTCATACATTTTTGAAAAAGCTCCAGAGAGCCACTAGGGCGGCGCTAAAGATGCGGCTCTAGAGCCGCGGGTTGCCGACCCCTGCCATACACTGTAAATGAACAATGAATTAACTTTTTTTTTGGTTTGTTCTTTTTTATTTCTGAATAATAAGATGCTACTTTTTTCCATGCTTTGAACCCTGCATTCTATACAATGCTGTGGCTAATTTATCTATTTTTACAGGTTAACGAGCTTCACATGCCGCCAATGAATTTTGCCCCATCACATCAGACCAATGAAATTGTCGAACGGGTCACACATGAAAATGTCATATTATGGTCATTGTGACCACAATTATCACGGTTATCATTATCATCTATGTATTGTTGAATGTGCTCAAAAAGTCACTTTACAACCACTGAAATTGTTAAGTTATATTAAATAACTAAAATAAATAGACCCACTGTTAGAAAGTCCACTATTTTGCATGTTTTGTGTCTCTTACGCATCACCGATAAGAGAGTCCTGACGGGCGTTGTAGTGTCCTGCTCTGTTCAGCAGTCATTGAAATCATCGTAAAAACACCTCAGTCTCGTATTCCTTAGAGAATAAATATAACTCTGTTCTAATAGAGCACAGCTTGGAGGTTCAATTTGCACGATTGAGGGAATAAGCGGTAGGAAATGGATGGATGGATGGAATAGCTTTGTTGCTCAGACAGTAAAGTAAGTGTTTATACAAGTTTAGATTGGGGTATGTCGTTTCTTAATGGGGAAACACGTAATGCCTTTTGTTTTCATTTTAGCATTTAAGCTAGCAAGTTAGTGCCCGTCAATCCGTGAGTTTATTAAAGTGCAGGCATACTCCTTAATGTGGACAAGACCAAAGAGCTGGACTTCAAGAAGAAAATGACCCATGTGGAGCACATCAACATCCAGGGCCGGGAGGTGGCAGTACAAGTACCTGGGAGTCCACTTGAACAGCAGACTGGACTGGAATGACAATAGCAAAGCTGTATACAAGAAGGGCATGAGCAGACTCTTTTTCCTGAGGAAGCTTAGGTCCTTTAACGTGTGCAGCAAGCTGTTGGAGATCATTTTTCAGTCTGTTGTGGCCAGTGCCCTGTACTTTGCAGTGGTTTGTTGGGGGAGCAGCACCAGCAAAATGGACTTAAAGGGGAACATTATCACCAAACCTATGTAAGCGTCAATATATACCTTGATGTTGCAGAAAAAAGACCATATATTTTTTTAACCAATTTCTGAACTCTAAATGGGTGAATTTTGGCGAATTAAACGCCTTTCTATTATTCGCTCTAAGGAGCGATGACGTCACAAGGCGACGTCACATCGGGAAGCAATCCGCCATTTTCTCACTTTCGTCGGTGTGTTGTCGGAGGGTGTAACAACACGAACAGGGACGGATTCAAGTTGCACCAGTGGCCCAAAGATGCGAAAGTGGCAAGAAATTGGACGAAATTTGTTCAAAATACAACGGTGTGGGGAAAGCCGACGAAATGGTCAGTCGTTTGTTCCGCACACTTTACCGACGAAAGCTATGTTACGACAGAGATGGCAACCGTCCCTTATGCCACCGAAGATGATCAAGAGAACAATATCGACCCTAGCTTCCCTGGCCTGCTGACATCAACTCCAAAACTGGACAGATCAGCTTTCAGGAAAAGAGAGCGGATGAGGGTATGTCTACAGAATATATTAATTGATGAAAACTTTATTCATTACTCGCGGTTTTACGTAAATTATTATACATTAACTGTGTTTACCAATAATTTAGCTTAAGAACATTTTTTTTTTTCAATCATTCGAGTACTTTCGGGTAGTCTTGTGTAATGCAGTATTTTGTGTCTATTTAGGTATGGTTAACCTGAGTGCTAAAATCGTGGAAAAATATATGTTCTTAGCGCGCCTGAAATGGGCTGTCTGCACTCTCAAAGTGCATGTTGTTGCCAAATGTATTTCATATGCTGTAAACCTAGTTCATAGTTGTTAGTTTCCTTTAATGCCAAACAAACACATACCAATCGTTGGTTAGAAGGCGATCGCCAAATTCGTCCTCGCTTTCTCCCGTGTCGCTGGCTGTTGTGTCGTTTTCGTCGGTTTCGCTTGCATACGGTTCAAACCGATATGGCTCAATAGCTTCAGTTTCTTCTTCAATTTCGTTTTCGCTACCTGCCTCCACACTACAACCATCCGTTTCATTACATGCGTAAACTGTTGAATCGCTTAAGCCGCTGAAATCCGAGTCTGAATCCGAGCTAATGTCGCTATAGCTTGCTGTTCTACCCGCCATGTTTGTTTGTATTGGCATCACTGTGTGACGTCACAGGAAAATGGACGCGTGTATTTAACGATGGTTAAAATCAGGCACTTTGAAGCTTTTTTTTAGGGATATTGCGTGATGGGTAAAATTTTGAAAAAAACTTTGAAAAATAAAATAAGCCACTGGGAACTGATTTTTAATGGTTTTAACCCTTCTGAAATTGTGATAATGTTCCCCTTTAAACCGAATTGACAAACTGATCTGGAAAGCCGGCCAAACTATTGGCACACAGTTGGAGGTGTTTGTGTCAGTGAGGGACAGGAGGACACTGGACAAACTGCTCGCCATCATGAACAATCCTGCCCACCCACTCTACCACACAGTTGAGGGACAGCGGAGCCCATACTCCAACAAGCTTCTTCAGCTTCGTTCCCACAGTGTTCGATTCAAGAACTCCTTCATTCCGCACTCCATCCAGCTGTATAATCACTCGACATACAGCAATAGAAGATAGCTGTCTATTACCTGACACCTTCTATGTTAGATACCTCTCTTTGTTTTTAATGTATCTTTTCTGCTGGATCTACTCTCTATTTTATGCTGCCCTTTTTTTTTTTTTGCTGCAGCTGTTACATATTGGGATTTGTTATATATTGTATATATTATATAAAAATATAATATAATAATATAATATATCAGTATGTTGACTTCAAGAAGCACCAGTCCAGCCACGCTCCACTCTACATCAACGGCACAGCGGTGGAGATAGTAAGCAGCACCAAGTTCCTGTGGGTGCAGATAACTGACAATATAACCTGGTCCCTACACACCGGAGCTCTTGTAAAAAGAGCTCAGCAGCGCATGCACTTTTTGCGTCGGATGAAAAGAGCACAGCTCCCTCCCCCCATTCTCAGCACATTCTAGAGAGGCACTATAGAGAGCCTGCTGACCAACAGCATCTCTGTCTGGACTGGAGCCTGCATTGCCTCAGACTGGAAGTCTCTCCAGAGAGTGGTGAGGACGGCGGAAAAGATCATCAGGACTCCTCTTCCTCCTATCCAGGAGATCGCAAAAAGCCGCTGCCTGACCAGGGCTCAGAAAATCTGCAAAGACTCCTCCCACCCCCACCAAAGACTGTTTTCACTGCTGGACTCTAGAAAGAGGTTCCGCAGCCTCCGAAGCAGAACCTCCAGGTTCTGTAACAGCTTCTTCCCTCAAGCCGTAAGACTCTTGAACGCATCATAATTAAATTATCCCCTCAACTCCCCCCAAAATGGATTCACTCGCTGGAATAAAAAAGACAATATAACATACATCCATAAATGTGGACGCATGTGAAAAAGTGCAATATATTTATCTGTACAGTAATCTATTTATATATATTTATTTATTTTATATATATATTATATATATTATTTATATATATTTATTTATTTATATATGCACCTTGTTGCTTTTTTATCCTGCACTACCATGAGCTTATGTAACAAAATTTTGTTCTTATCTGTGCTGTAAAGTTCAAATTTGAATGACAATAAAAAGGAAGTCTAAGTCTAAGTATTATATACTGTATATATAATATGAAAATATTACATACATGTTATATTTTATATTGCTACTATGGTACATTTTAGTCTACTTTATACCTTTTGTTTTCGCCCTCTTTTTGTGCCCCTGTGTGCATTATCTTTTCCATCCTTACCCTTTCCATCATTTGTAACTGAGCTACTGTGTGGAACAATTTCCCTTGTGGATCAATAAAATGTGTCTAAGTCTAAGAATCAAGCAGGTATTTGCGATAATTGTATTTAAAACGGTAATACTAATCGCACCACAGCTAACATTACCCATGCTGCTACCTCTCTGCTCAGCGAGGGCGTATACGTATGTGACGTATGTAAGAAGGTGCGCTTGTTTACGTCTCTGTGAGAAGGAGAGACAAGAAAGAGTGAGAAGAGCCTGTAGTTTAATGCCTGCAGCTAAAAGTGTTAGAACGTATACTCGAATATCACAATATAATAATTTTCTATATCACAAACCCGCGATATATCGAGTATATCGATATATCGCCCAGACCTACTTCAAGGTACTCAGAGCGCTTTGACACTATTTCCACATTCACAGAAAAATTCACACACTGATGGCGGGAGCTGCCATGCAAGGCCCTAACCACGACCCATTAGGGGCAAGGGTGAAGTGTCTTGCTCAAGGACACAACGGACGTGACTAGGTTAGTAGAAGCTGGGGATCGAACCAGGAACCCTCAGGTTGCTGACACAGCCACTCTCCCAACCGCGCCACGCCATCCCCCCGTTGTACAACAGGTGTCGCACAAACAGAATACCGGAAGCAATGTTATAAAACATATGCAGATTTAAATAAAGTAACATGCAGCTGCATCATACTTCAAATGCAGTCGCCGCCATCTTGTGGAGGTAATTTAAAAAAACTACACTTCGAGGCTGCCTACAGCAACAGCTGTTGACGTAAATGCTAGTGTTTTTTTGCATGACTTGGTGCTAATTAGGTGGTGGTTATTTGCATTAGACCATCACCCAGTGATTGTAGGAGTGTCAGGGGTTTATTGAATAAAGACATTTATTGAGGCATTTATAGTAACTGAACTGGCTTGTTTGAGGACATAAAATATGCAAGGGTGACTTTCTGAACCCTTGTGGACTGATTGCTATCACTGGCTATTCTCGGGAAATGGTCATTAAGCTCAATACCAGATAACAGAAGAAGCAAGTGAGGCAAATCAAATTTAGTCTGCGCAATGAAATGTGATTTTTTTTATGCAGCCTGACAGAATATTTACCACATTCTCATATTACTGATAATACCAGCAGTATTTCAAATGTTCCTGTGCTGTCATCAGCACTTTCCTTGACCATCCTTGACCTGTCGGTATATGCCAATTGATGAAGTTTAGGTGTTTTATTTTGAAAACAACCTCTATGGGCTCCTTTAATCTGAAATAAACACGGTGCTAATGATGTCTGCAAACAACTGGCAGAAGGCAGCATCGAATTTCCGAACAAAACTCCCAACTTCCACGGACGGTGAGGAAAGGTACACGCAGTGTATGCCACACTCAACTGGGCAAGGATCCCTAAGTCCCAGTCATCTAATGTAAGCAAAGAAGGAGCCCTCCACGGCTGCTGGTACTGTGCCCTGAGTGCCCCCATTAGCCTTTGATTCTGCGAGACTGCCCAGGGATTTATCAGCAAGCTCCATCGCCAGATTAGAATGTAAACAGAGCAAAGTGCCTCTTCAGCGTGAGCCCGGCAGGATACGACAGCTCATCTCTCCAGAGGACATGCTGGCGTTAACACAGGGTGGGCTGTTTCAAGATTCAAGATTGGGTGGTGAAGGTTGAAGTTGTGATTTCAGCACTTTAGCTGGCACTGGGTTGATGATTATTTTTGGGAAAATTAGGATATTGCCAGGGACAATTTTCCATTCTCTACATAAAATTTTGTCATACAACTGTGTTACTAAAAATATATACAGTACAATACACAAATATTTGTTTATATATATATTTTTATATATATGTTTGTATGTTCTGCCCTTCATTTTCTAAAGTGTATTTTGTGTATGCCTTCATTTTGACATGCACTGTGACATTGAATGGAATGCAATTTTGTGTCTATATGTGCTTTTATTTTGACATGCAAAGGGGCAGCTATGTTACAAATCGGACATCAAAGAGCCCGGTAGCCAAGTTGGAAATCAGTTTCTCAGTACATCAAAGCTATAAGCAGCATTTTTCAACTTCTTGTAAGCTTTGTGTTGTTTTATGCCTTCGAAAGCATCGTCTTTGAGTATTTGTTTTACAAAGTTAGGACTGTATATATTTTATGCTCTATTGTGTTTAGAGATAATATCGGTGCCGATATTATCAGCCAATAAATGCGTTAAAATGTAATATCGGAAATGATCGGTATCGTTGTTTTTATTATCGGTATCGTTTTTATTGTATTTTTTTATTAAATCAACTTAAAAAACACAAGATACACTTACAATTAGTACACCAACCCAAAAAAACTCCCTCCCCCATTTACACTCATTCACACAAAAGGGTTGTTTCCTTCTGTTATTAATATTCTGGTTCCTACATTATATATCAATATATATCAATACAGTCTGCAAGGGATACAGTCCGTAAGCACACATGATTGTGCGTGCTGCTGGTCCACTAATAGTACTGACCTTTAACAGTTAATTTTACAAATTTTCATTAATTACTAGTTTCTATGCAACTGTTTTCATATTGTTTTACTTTCTTTTTTATTCAAGAAAATATTTTTAATTTACTTATCTTATTGTATTAATTTTAAAGTACCTTATCTTCACCATACCTGGTTGTCCAAATTAGGCATAATAATGTGTTAATTCCACGACTGTATATATCTGTTGATATTGGTATCGGTAATTAAAGAGTTGGACAATATCGGAATATCGGATATCGGCAAAAAGCCATTATCGGACATCCCTAATTGTGTTGAATTTGTTTAAATTGTAAAGTTTGTAAACTTATTTTCATTACAATTGTTGTCACAACGTTTTGTGTTTTTGAGGGGCTTCTGAATAATGTCATGTTGTGTTTACTTGTACATAAGGATGTCTTAATACTATGCAGTCATATATATATATATATATAAATATATATATAAATATATATATATATATATATATATATATATATATATATATATATATATATATATATATATATATATATATATATATATATATATATATATATATATATGTGTATATTTGTCCATACATCACATGGACAAAGAGAAGACCTTTGGGGGAAAGTTCTGTGGTCAGATGAAACAACAATTGAGCTGTTTGGCCACAATACTCAACAATATGTTTGGAGGAGAAGAAAGGGTGAGGCCTTTTATGCCAGGAACACCATACCTACCGTCAAGCATGGTGGTGGTAGTATTATGCTCTGGGCTTGTTTTGCTGCCAATGGAACTGGTGCTTTACAGAGAGTAAATGGGACAATGAAAAAGGAGGATAACCTCCAAATTCTTCAGGACAACCAAAAATCATGGGTCTTGGACACAGTTGGGTGTTCCAACAGGACAATGACCCCAAAAACACGTCAAAAGTGGTAACTGAATGGCTAAATCAGGCTAGAATTAAGGTTTTAGAATGGCCTACCCAAAGTCCTGACTGTGTGTCTTAAATGTGTGGACAATGCTGAAGAAACAAGTCCATGTAAGAAAACCAACACATTTAGCTGAACTGCACCAATTTTGTCAAGAAGAGTGACAAAAAAGTCAACCAGAAGCTTGCCAGTAGCTTGTGGATGGCTACCAAAAGCTCCTTATTGCAGTGAAACTTGCCAAGGGACATGTAACCAAATATTAACATTGCTGTATGTATACTTTTGACCCCGCAGGTTTGGTCACATTTTTAGTAGATCCATAATAAATTAATGAAAAAACCAAACTTCATGAATGTTTTTTGTGACCAACAAGTATGTGTTCCAATCACTCTATCACCAAAAAATAAGAGTTGTAAAAAGTATTGGAAACTCAAGACAGCCATGACGTTATGTTCTTTACAAGTGTTTGTAAACTTTTGATTGTGACTGTATATTAGGGCTGTCGAAGTTAACTCAATAATAACAAAGTTTTAAAATTGCCATGTTGAAATAGCTAATGCTAATCAGTATCCTGTCCATGGAAAATCCAATATAATTAGCATCAAGCTAATGCATTTTGAAAAGTAGATCCTTACTGTATGTTTGAGTGTTTTCTTATCAGGCATACTTGCTGTGTTGGCATGGAAAATTGCAACATTACTCAGAGGCAGCCCAACTGAGTCCGCTCTGAGTGCTGCTTGAGGTCTTGTTTGCCCCCCAAGTGTTTGAGCCGGCCGAGTCTGCAACCAGACGTCAAGTCACGTACAACAAATGTATCAAAATATGAGACAGTTTGAAAATCGATACCTGATAGGACCGACGGAATTTGTTCGGTACCCATCTTGTTATATGTGTCTCTTCCTTTAAGCTGGCCTTGCACTGCAAGATTAGCACCGTTTCAAGCCAAGTGCGCTGACTCCCTTTTGAATGGAAGCTAATTTCAATTCTTGCCATCCGGTTACCAGGGAACTCTGAAATTCAGTTACCTGTGACGAAGGCTGCAATGATTAATTTGTTCAAATCGATTAGAAAAAGAACTTTGATTTATATTTGGTTCCTTCATGGAGTGCCGGGAACTTTAAATATGCAATCATATTTTCTGCACTGCCGCTGCAATAGAGCACACATGAAAGTGTGTGTGTGGGGGCCATGATCTGTGTGTGGCAGCGAACAGCAGATATATACCGGTACTGTATATAGACACACATATATATTAGAGCTGAAACGATTCCTCGAGTAATTCGATTACAAAATATATTCGAGGAATTTTTGCCGCCTCGAGGCTTCGTAAAAAAATGTTTTATGGCTTTTTGCCTTGTTTAGTAAACAGTAGTTTAGGTATTGCACAGCGTGTTTGCATCACAGATCATACACCCCACAACACCGCTCTTTTAAATACGCTTGAGTTAGAATACTTTTTCGCCAACATAACTCGCAACGGCAGACGTCGCAGAAAGCAGTGGACAAGAGCCATAGCAAAACGAGGCAATTATGAAGCAACGAAAGTTGTCTAAGGTGTGGGAGAACTGCACACTAAAATCGAAGGAAAACACACACAGTACTATGCAAACATTGCTAAGTGTAGCTCGCATAGCACAATAGCACAAGTTCGATGCTGTAGCACCTGTCGAGAAAGCATCTGATTGAGGGACGTCCGGAGGCAAGGTAAGTCATCTATTATCAAATGTAAACACAAAAGCTGTGTTAGCATACTTGCCAACCCTCCCGGATTTTCCGGGAGACTCCCGAAATTCAGCGCCTCTCCCAAAAACCTCCCGGGACAAATTTTCTCCCGAAAATCTCCCGAAATTCAGGCGGAGCTGGAGGCCACGCCCCCTCCAGCTCCATGCGGACCTGAGTGACGTGTTGACAGCCTGTTCACACGTCCGCTTTCCCACAATATAAACAGCTAATGATCGAGGGCGAGTTCTTGGTTTCTTATGTGGGTTTATTGTTAGGCAGTTTCATTAACGTCCTCCCAGCGCGGTAACAACACACAAGAACAGCAGTCAAGTTTTCGTCTACCGTAAAGCAGTTCGTCTGCCGTAAACAGCAATATTGTGACACTTTTAAACAGGACAATACTGTCATCTACTGTACATGCATATGTGACCCACCCATAATGTGTCACATTTTTGTGTTGATTTATTTATTTTATTTTTTGGTTTGAATTCGTTTTTGGAGCTGTCATTACACATTTATCAGTATTCACATTGGTCAGTAGGGGGCAGTAGGGTGTTTCTTCCCAATTGAATGCTATCACCTGCAGACCGGAAGTGTCTTGTCATTCTGATGAGCGCGACCAGTCTGTGAACAATTGAAACGTCCTGTGTGCTTTTTCCTCCTGTATAACAGGTTAGTTTTGGTGAATCAACTCACTGAATAATATCCATGTGATCTTTATAAGTTTAAGTACACATTCTGATGGTGGAGCCTAACTCTAAAGTGGTTGTTAGTTATAGTTTGTATTTGTGAATTAATCCAGTGCACAGCTGCAGTAATCAATACAAAAAGGCAACGTGAGTGCGCAATGTTTATATAGGAACTTCTGATCCTAATTCAGACTCCCAAATTAGACCTCCCGTTTTCTTATTGATTTTATAATGTACCGGTACGTATATTTGTATAATGTGTGTGTTCTGAAGTAGTGACAGAGAATAGAACAAGGATGGACAATACAACCCTTAACTCAACAATGAATAGATGAGTGTTATGTGTGTGTAATGTGTAAAAAAATGAACGCTGAAATTCAAGTATTTCTTTTATTTATTTATATATATATATATACATATACATATATATATATATATATATATATATATATATATATATATATATATATATGTAATAAAATATATATATATATAGCTAGAATTCACTGAAAGTCAAGTATTTCTTATATATATATATATATATATATATATATATATATATATATATATATCTATATCTTAACCACGCCCCCAACCACCGGGGTTTGAACTCACGACCTACCGATCTCAGGGCGGACACTCTAACCACTAGGCCACTGAGTAGGTCGATCATGATATTCAATAGAATACTCGATTACTAAAATATTCAATAGCTGCAGCTCTAATATATACGCATATATATATTTTTTGTCTATAATAATGCAATTATAAAAAAAACAATGAAGGTAATGGTAAGCAGAAAAATATTGTTTACCGTATTTCAACAATTTTTCCTAAACTGCGCATCGAAGCCATAGAGTATGTTTTATCCCATTACTTGATGGAACAAACAAATTAATAGATTGAGTGATTACTAATAATAGTCAGCTGCAGCCCTAGCTGTGACAGTGATCTTGCACAGTTAAATGGGAACTGCACTTTTTTTTTGGAATTTTGCCTATCGTTCACAAACATTATGAAAGACATGGCAACGGATGTTATTTTTTTAAGCGTTCTAAATATTAAATAAATGCAATCAAAAGTCATCTTACAATAGAGCCTATGAGAGCCGTTCCATTCTGCAGACAGAGCCCCTCAAAAAACATTCAAACCCCTTCATTAGGGTTTCATATACATGATGTAAGTGTATATGTAATGTAGTAACGGGCACTCTTATAATAACATTTCATATTTACGTATTTTGATCATTTTAGGCATTTGCATCATGTTTCCTTTATTTCTTTAATCACTGATTTCTGCTCACTGCAGACAACAAACATAATGAAACATCACTTGCTGTACAAGGTCTGCTATCATTAGGATGCCGACTGCCAGGATGTTCATATATTCTCATTTAGATGAAAAATTACTCATAATCCTGACAAAGAAACAGGGTGTCTTTTTGGCCAGTTCCAGGTTCTAAATAGCTGTCAAAGTGTCACAACTTGTCGGATTATATCCTCAGCCATCTACTTTTCAGGTGAGAGGCAGGATATATGATCGACAATAAATCTACAGGTAGAGTTTTGCCTATGGTTCACAATCATTATCCAATACATAACAACGGATGGAATTAAAAAAATGCATTCTAAATATCAAACAAACGTAAAAAAAGAGTCCGCTTACAGCAGAGCCAATGGAAGGTCCTCTATTTTGTCTATAAAATCAAATAAATAACCATTCAAAAAGCGCCATTTTGTGACTTGAATATTAACCAAGTATTACTTATATTGTTATTATAAGCGCTAACGCAGACAAACTATTTATAGCGGCACCGTGATCACTACTGTGTGTCCAGATAGTTTACATCATCGAATGTTCTGCTGGAATTTATTTTTTATTTTTTTGTCCTGTTCAGCTTCTTAGGTAAATCATATAGTTGATGTAGATGCCCATATCGGCTGTTCAGATTTACTTTACAAAAGAGAAGTGTAGGATACTTCTCTTGTTGCCTTATTTGTATTTGACTTTATTAAATATATTTATATTATCATTTGGTGCAGCCGGGTCGGAGCAGGAGGGGATAGAAAGAGAAAAAAAGGAAGACAGAGGGGGAAATTGTGGGGACAAGAGTGGGATAAGACAGAGAGACAAAAACAATAACAGCAAACACAACAATAACAACAATAGAGCAACATCAGCAAATACGATAAGTACAAATATGATGGTAAAAGTGATAGCAAAGAAGCAGTTAGCGAGATAAATAATAATACAGAAATGACAATGAGCATTATTACACTACAGAAATACAAATACCAATAGAAATAGCGCTATTGATAATGAACAATACCAATCATTTACCTCTATTATCAACAATACAGTTGTTCAAATGCAACAATACATACGGCACACGTAACAATAACTAGAGATATAAAAGAATGCAGAAAAATGGAAGGGAAGAAAGTAGGGTTGTCCCGATCCGATATTTGAATCGGATCGGCCGCCGATATTTGCCAAAAAATGCGTATCGGCAAGGCATGGGAAAATGCCGATACAGATCCAGTTTTTAAAAAAATTACGGTCCGTGTTTTCCAACGCACCGATTTAAATAATACATTCCACTTTTCTGCTACTCCCTAATTTCCGTTCCGCATTTTCCAGCACACCTTCAACACAGCCACAGGTCTGTGTCCTAACCGTTAAGACGGCTATGTGAATTAAAAGTTACCGGTAAAAATGTCAGCTGTGTGGGGGCAAACAATTGAAGGGAGTGTGTAGATAGTGTTATTTTTTTTAAGTTTACACTTGGTCAAGAGGAACTATTGATGCTGAGTTATAGACATTTTATCCCACTCAGGTTGTTTGTGTTTTGCTTTTTTTTTAAATAATGTTTACAGCATTATTTGCATTTTATACTGTTCACTTTTTTACTGTTCAATGATGCAATTTCTGTTTGTCATGTATAATTTTGTCTATTTTGTGTTTATCCTTGAATAAACAGGTCAGTTTCTTGTTACTAACCATTGTGTATTATTCAAACTCACCTAATTCAGCTGGCTAGTTGTTATCAAGAGTACTAAAACCCTTTTCAACATGAATCTGACACCCAAGTAGGCTAAATAACTTTAAACTTTAATACATGCTCGGATAGGCCAGTATCGGCCAGTATCGGTATCGGATCGGAAGTGCAAAAACAACATCGGTATCGGATCGGAAGTGCAAAAACCTGGATCGGGACTTCCCTCGAAGAAAGAGAAGCAACCTATATTAACCTTGTAGATTGTTATAGTAAAAATAGGTTAAGCTGGATGTTTATTGTAGATCATAAGTCATGCATCTCACCCGAAAAGTAGTCGACTGAGGACGTAATAATTCAGGGTCCTAAATTTGACAGCAATTTAGGACCCTGAACTAGGGAGAACGACATGAAGAGACGCTTGGACCCTACTGCCTCTCCAATCCGTTTCTTCCCGACGATTATGAGTCATTTTTTATCTAAATGGGAATACATGAACATCCTAGCAGTCGGCATCCTAATGACAGCAGACTTTGCACAGTAAGTGATGTTTTATTATGTTTGTTGGCTCTCATGATGTCTGCTGTGATTAAGAAAAAAAAGTTCCTTCTTTAACATTAGCATGTGGCTGCATTTCTACAGGTTAATCGTAAATGGGTCGTTTTGTATAAATCTCTAGACCACAGTTGTAAAGTGGCCCTCCGTCTTTTAATGACTTTTTCTGGGGTAAACTAATCATTTATTGTCGGGTCAAAATGGTTAATCAGTTTTAGTGTAGTAAAAATAATCCTGTTTCAATACCAGTGTTGTATTGAGCAGATTAATACGGTATGAGACGTCACGCAATAGTGGGTGTAGCGTAACGTCTAAAATAATGAATAATCAATAATTAATTCCACACTGTTAACAAATAATTATTGAGCTTATTGCTTGTAATTCCCTTACACCATATGAAGAAATACAAAGAGATTATTACACGCAAAAGCAAGCCCCTCAAACATGTGACAGTTTCTAGGTCATGTTACATGTTTTGCAGCCACTGAGGAAATATGTTCCAGACATGTTGGCCACACACAAGTGTCGTCTGTCCAAGGCCGAGAAATATGATTGTCGCATTGAGAAGGTGACAAGGTAGTTAAACACGGTAATTCTACCAGTCAGGCAAATCTTATATTTATAGACTTTGATTGGGCTTTTTAAAACATTAAAACATCCAAGAACCTGAGGACCTTTTGAAAAGAAAGCTAATATTAGTTTTATCCGATGCTTAATGTTTCAAAGCTAAAATAAAACAAAATATGATTAGCTCCTTAAAAGCGACTCAACAAGGATGCACTTTAGAAAAAAGAAAGAAAAAAAAGCCACATAGCACTTAACTAAATATAATCTAGCTTGTTAATTAGAAGGAGAAGAGGTCAGGTTTGAGAAAAAATCAATTGACGAAGCTTGGGAAAGTGCGCTTTCAATGCAGCGGTGGCTGACGTTGTCCTGTGTGCTCTCGGAAGGCCGCGATGACAAGCAACATGGGACGCTAATGAAGTTGATTCGAGGAGAAAAAAACTGCTCAACGCACATCCTTCAACAACTATGGAATGTCTGTCAAAACATGACCAAACAAAGCTGCAGACAAGAGGTCGGCTCCTGCAGGTCGCAGCGCGTTAGCTCGCCTGTCTGCACGCCATCTTGGCCTCGAACATTTGCAAACGCCGTCACTTCCATTGAGCTCTGCCAAGAACATCATATTATGTCTAGGTTCCAGGATTACCTAAGGAAGTTGATGACAACTGATGCTGAAATCACACTTACATATATATATTTACAGTATTTATTTAATTTGCTATTATTCATTGTTTGATGTGTTGGTAAATAAACCTAAATTAATACAAATATAACACAAATAAAATAAATATGCTTGCAAAAGTAAGATGGAAAGAAAAAAAATGTTACAACATAGTAATAGACTGAAAAAGGTGAACATTAAAAACTTAAAATGTAGGCTTTTACCAACTCAACTTAATCACATAATTTCATAAATTATGTTTTAAATATTTGTATTACATTATTATAAGATTACATATTATATTATCCATAAATAAAATTTAATTCAAATCTAAAAATATAAAAAATATATAAAAGTTTATAATTAACAAATCCGTAACTGTAAAATATATTTAGAAAAGGAACATTATTCCATCCATCCATCTTCTTCCGCTTATCCGAGGTCGGGTCGCGGGGGCAGCAGCCTAAGCAGGGAAGCCCAAACTTCCCTCTACCCAGCCACTTTGTCCAGCTCCTCCCGGGGGATCCCGAGGCGTTCCCAGGCCAGCCGGGAGACATAGTCTTCCCAACGTGTCCTGGGTCTTCCCCGTGGCCTCCTACCGGTCGGACGTGCCCGAAACACCTCCCTAGGGAGGCGCTCGGGTGGCATCCTGACCAGATGCCCGAACCACCTTATCTGGCTCCTCTCGATGTGGAGGAGCAGCGGCTTTACTTTGAGCTCCCCCCGGATGGCAGAGCTTCTCACCCTATCTCTAAGGGAGAGCCCCGCCACCCGGCAGAGGAAACTCATTTTGGCCGCTTGTACCCGTGATCTAGTCCTTTCGGTCATGACCCAAAGCTCATGACCATAGGTGAGGATGGGAACGTAGATCGACCGGTAAATCGAGAGCTTTGCCTTCCGGTTCAGCTCCTTCTTCACCACAACAGATCGATACAGCGTCCGCATTACTGAAGACGCCGCACCGATCCGCCTGTCGATCTCACGATCCACTCTTCCCTCACTTGTGAACAAGACTCCGAGGTACTTGAACTCCTCCACATGGGGCAAGATCTCCTCCGCAACCCGGAGATGGCACTCCACCCTTTTCCGGGCGAGAACCATGGACTCGGACTTGGAGGTGCTGATTCCCATCCCAGTCGCTTCACAGTCGGCTGCGAACCGATCCAGTGAGAGATGAAGATCTTGGCCAGTTGAAGCCATCAGGACCACATCATCTGCAAATAGCAGAGACCTA